>NW_026924057.1:0-229227 GCF_032062105.1 Saccostrea cuccullata | reverse complement strand
GAAATCATATGGTCTTTAGTTGATACATTGACCTTAATTTTCATCATATCAATCTATCATTGAGTCAAATGCTAGCTGACTTTTTGTCATATTAATTGTTAGGCTATTATATAAAAAAAACAATTTGTTCTTTCAAAATTTAAACCAATAAAGTCCGGTTATTTTGATCAGAGTTTTTAATCAATTGCACATGAGAAAAAGATTAATTCTTGTAAAACAAAATTAATTAAATGTTACTTTGGCACAAATCATACAAATTATTATTGATGTAATTAAGGGATTGACATAGAGTCTATGTCATCTTATGTTTTTTTTTTTAATTTAAAAATTCTTTAATAATGGATCCATTTGACAGAAACTACCGAATCCATTTATATCTAGACAAAGTATGTATAACCTAATGTTTGAATTAGATTAACAAAATATTTTAAATCAAATTATAAGTTTTTTTTTCCCATTTAACAATTTACTTTGTTATTATATTTACAGTTTTGATTGATCGATCGTAAGTTGATTTACGGCCCATTCGAGAAGTTTTTAACTGATGTAGAGACCTCACAATATACTGCTGATGGCCATCAAATTTTAACCTTTATTTGGCATAGGGTCATTGAGCAGTGAGAAAACTTTATCATGGAAACTCCTGCCTTGACACGCAGAAGCTTGGTTTTTAAGGTCTTATTCGAAAGACCCGCAACTTGCACTTCAAGTGCGGAGTGCCTAGCGAAAGAACAATTGCTACCAATTTTTATCGCGTTAGGTTAGATTCAAACTCATGGCCTCTAGAACACTGAGCGAATGCTCCACCGACTGAGGTACCATGAAGGGTACAATTTTGAATAATATGCAGGAGACATGGATGTTTCTATCTTCTTAAAGCCAAACACTCTTGTCTGTAATATTTTAAACAGAACCTTGATTGAACGAATGAAATTATTTCATTACTTAATCTTGACAAAGAAAACTTATCCTTTTATTAAAACAATAAGCCAAAAAAAAAAAAACTAGGTATCATGTAATAAAACGTGTTTATAAATAATCGTTAATTGTAAAAATATTCCATGCTGAATGACCAATTATTATATGTACATGAAATATAACTTTATATCAAAACACAGCGATAATTTATGTCAAATGCACGTTTTCAGAACAGGGGTTACTTATTAAAAGGGTCAACACTGATAAGAGACTTCGATAATGATATTCTTCTGATAGCAATAGAAACAATTACCTGTATCAAGTCTTTCTAAGGATGAAGGTACTAAGTATTCTCATACAATTCTGGTTCTTCGCGTGTACTGTGACGTCACTTGAGGAGAGATTGCTTGTGAGTGACAATGTTCTCCAGAACGAGATTCAGGAACTGAGGTCAAAGGTCGTCACTTTGGAGCAGAAAGTGGCAACCCTCGAGTCTAAATCCGGTAAGTTGTGTGCTGTAAATGGAAACATTAAAGTGATGCTTAATGTGGTCTAATAGGACGGAAAGACAATGTACTTATTTCAAAGTTAAAGATATTCAAAATATGCTATGTTAAAGGGAGAGAGGATTTGTTCTACCGACGTTACCTATGCACGAGCATCTTCCAATGTGTTTCTTCAAGTCTATTACATGTAGGTCATTATAAAGGTTACATTTAAATTACAATATTTGAATACTCAAGTAAACTTAATTCTCCTCTTATCCTCTTAATTAACAAGATAATATGTCTACCCATTCTTACCGTTTGCATACCCCTCCCCCCCCCCCCCCGATTAAATAAAACATATCTTTGTTGATGTTGAGAATATACCCAAGATTTTTCTGTATAAAAGTCACCAAACGATTACCTTTCTGTGTGAAAATTCTTTTTATCATATGTTGGATATTGGTAATATTTTATAACCGGCACAGTAGTTGCGAAAATATGATGAAGTAAAAACGTGAATTTGAATACAAATTATATAAAAACTGTGTAAAACATATAATAAATGCGATAAATCAAATGATTTTTTTAGTTGGGTATGAGTTTCCTCTATTTCGCTGTGTTTTCTATCCCTTACCTGGAGGGTTCGTGCAAGAAAACAAACACTCAATGCAATTGTTTTTGAAAAACAAATTTTGGATGGCTGATATGTTTTAAATAGCAATAAAATGAGTATTAAGACATCGCGCATAGTATTGGGGTTCGAAATTGCTTAACATGTAACACTTTAAACGACGGGCGTTAGTATTTTTGGTCATTTCATCGTTTTGGCTGCTTGGATTTTTCTGACAATTCGTATCAAGCTTCTTTAACTTCCTCTGATGATGTCACACAAAATTATTTAATTGATTTCAAATATACTGACCGACTCAGACTGTTCATAATATTGGAAGCATTCGACAATATGCCGTAATCTTGACGAGCAAGAAAATTAGATGGAATGTTTGGTAAACTTATTTTACTAAATAACAGGTTCTTTTCGTCAAACTGAGGTGATATATGAAATGTGCAAATCAAGAGGTAGTCGAAAGTTTCTTTTAAAAAATATTACTCAGCTATGTTAAGGATCTATATGGAAAATGTGACCTTTGCACCGTTTTAATATGTATTACTTCTTTTAAAAATTGTAACAAAGCAACTAAATACTTGTAGAAAATGTAATATAGCTATCAATAATGGATAGGACTGGGCCGTAGTTATTATCAGTTATATCGCACGTATCAGCTGTTTGTCACGTGACTTGTATAAAAATAGAATTGTTAAGCTGAATATAGGAAATAGGGATAGTGCAAGGGCATACACATTTAAAGAAGTTTATATCCTCTACCCAAAATGTGCTGGGAGCTAGTCAGTGCTGTTTGCGGAGTACTTGAAATTTTGCCGTAAATGCTTACAATAGCTAAAAAATTTCCACTTCGCTTAAATTCTCTTATAAATAGAATTAATGTTATGCAGACCAGGATCAGCTCCCAGCACTTTTTAAAATATACACTATATAAGCAATTAATATTCCAAATTTCAGCTCAAACAAAAAAGTCTATGCCCTTGCACTTTTGATGTAAATCACGAATGCGCTCACCGTTTTAGCGATATTCTCTACATTCCTTATCCCTGTGCAGCTTCAATGCTCCTAGATAAATTCATATTCTATACGCATTGTATTTAATAAATTATTTTCTTTCAGTTTTAATGATTAAGTTTAAAAATTAGCAATGGTATCATATTTATTTAAGCATTCTTGAAATTATTAAACCAGTGAATCTAGTCCTCTGGTTCACTTGTGCTGCGTCATGTCAAGGCTGATGACGTCATATTTGACGAAAGGCTTTCTTCTATTACTCGACTGTATCGCTATCTAGTATTGCGATTTTACAAGATTTTATTAATAATAGATAAAATAAATAAATTCAAGTTGTTATTTACGCATGATCATGTCGTTAATTAATTCCTGTGGCTTGTTAAATTTCAATGACGTCACAATTAAACTTCCAATACGATGTGTAAGGAATGTGAACTCTGACCTTCCTTAACATAGCTGAGTAGCATGTAGTAGGAGAGATTAATAGAGCGATTTTGATGTCAAGTCGGTTTTGTTACTACGACACAAATATATGTATGATGGTATTTAACCGGGCGTATAGCACCAATATGAGCTGTATTCTCTAGTTATTGGAAAAAAAAAACAGATAAACTCTTATTTTCAAAATGTACAAAATAAATAAAATTTTGTTTTTAAAGAAAAACTAAAAATAAGACATTTTTAAGAAAACAGGAGCAAAAATTGGATGTCTAGTCTAATTTGTTACGCCTTAATTTTTGACGTTTTTACGCTAAAAGACGTATACATTTGTACAATTACGTCAGAAAAGTATATTTTGATGTTAAAAAATCAGTCCCAATTCTATGCGCGACGTCTAATGAGAGAGAAAGCCTTTTCATTGTTATATAATAATAGAGCAAAGCAAAATCACAATGCTCCATGATGTATTTCATGTAACAGAACTCAAGAAAATAAGATATAACCAACAAACAAAATGTATTGATTACATTAGATTGGAATAAGTATCTTCTAAATTGAAATTTATACTGTTAATGCTGATTTAACGGTGGCAAACAACCGTTTTACCTGCTCGGCTCTACCGGTCGCCTGTAAAACTCAGTTTGCAACTGTTAAAAAATAAACAGTCGCAAATTACAAATTAAAAGAATATAGTTATTCCCTAATTGGAGGTCTGTGTTTGTTCTTCTCCTGTTTTCTCTTGTTTGATAGACTTGAATATTTTTCCTTATTTCCATATGTTTCACTACAAAATATTTCTTTTCTTGAAAATTGGAGGCAAATAAAAAACCCTTATTCCGGTTTTTTGACTGTAATCAATTACAGAATAGTTTGAAAATTTTGTTTGTAGCCCACCAACCAATTGTTTTCATGAGTCAACTCAGTAAGACTTTAAATAACCCCGCTAATGGACACATCGTCGTGTTTGATGACACCATTACCAATGTCGGGCATGCGTACAGCAACGTCACTGGTGTTTTCCGGGCCCCGGTGGATGGTAGCTATATGTTCTCCATGATAGGGACAGTTCCATCCTCTCCTGGCGGTCATAGTCTGCATCTTCTACTGAAAAGAAATGGAGGCACAATCGGTTATTTATTTCTGGACTCAAATCATGACTATTACCTGAAGAGAACAGAGATGGTGGCCGTCACATTGTCTAGAGGTGACGAAATCTTCGTCCAGATTGACGCTGTTTCGGGTACACATTCTCTAGTAGGATGTTGCTACCATACTCATTTCTCTGGCTTTTTGATTTATTAATTTATTGATTAATTAAAATAATAAATAATCAACATAACTGTGATTATTGCTATGAATTTTTTTAACGTGTGAGAAAGAGCTTCAACACTTGTAACAAACTTGGAGGTGATAAGGTCACGACCTCCTGTGTATGCCTTAGTTTGTTTTAGTGCTTTGAATAGGGATCGATTTCAAACGGTACCTTGATTGATAAATGTTATTTGCGAGGGGATTCTGTGCTTTGGATGTCTTTGGGTTTTTGTCATTCTTCTCAATATTTGACATTTCAATAGTTACGATGCAAATCTCCTTCCTAATTGAAATATGGGGAAAACAAATACTAGTTTTTTCGAGGTCAAAACTGGATCGTTACAAAGAGAATTGGAAAAAAAACATATACTATTTTAAAAAAAAGAGAAGTGGGATCATGTGCATCGGAGAAGTAAGCATCCCATGTAAAAAGATTAAGTCAGTCATGTGCTCCTTCCAGAAATAATGCGATTTCTTGCTTAAAAATATGCAAGGATTTTTTATGTTAACATATACATGTATCAATGTATGTTTATTTTCAAGTTAAAAGAACACATGTTTTTTTTTTTTGTTTTTTTTTTACATAATATAAGGATTTCTTAAAGCACATATAGTTGGTTTTTTTTCTTTTAGATACATGTACTTAATTTGTGAGTGAATAATGATTTATGCTGCTGATTTTTTCAAAATTCTATGATGTCAAGATTTCTCAAAGTTCCTTCAAATTCGATAGTAATATCAAAATGATGTATGTCTATTAACGAGTCATATTCAGGTGTTAACATAAATTTAAGTTGTACAAAAATATTGACCGAGTCGTATACATTTTTACAACGTGCGTTTACATGGTAGATATAAACGCTCTTTAAAAAAATTAAAGTACATTGACTTTGTTCCAAATTTAGCTTAGTTTGTTTTTTTTTCAAAGAGTGTCATTTTTGGCAAGGTGCGTTGTAGCACAGGACTGATAGGGAAGCTACTATTGGAGTCCGGTCCACAAGCAGGGAATGCCACGAGGACGTAGGGCGTGAAAGTGAAATCTGTGCTGTCGACTTTTGACGGTCTGTACTCTCTTCAACAAGCTATTATTCCTTTCAAGTTGAGCTCTTATCTGATGTGCCATTACCAATTATCAATACCTAACTAAAAATAGCTTATAATTATATAATATTTTTTGCTCACTGAATATCATCAAAAATCATGATTCAATGAACTTTGTTTTAATAATTGTAATCATAAAGTAATCAAAAAGTAATCAAGATTACAGGACTTTTTTCAGAGTAATCGATTAAATTACGATTACTTGTAATCAGAAAAATGGGTGATTACTGATTACTCATGATTACTTAGCAAACTGTAATCGATTACAGCTGATTACGATTACTGACTATGATAACCCCATCCCTGGCCATTACCAGACGATTTCTCAAGGCAATAGTGCGGATGCAATCTGTTCTGATCTTTGAGGTGTTCCCTTTGGTCCACTGGCTCTTTGTCTATCATGCACAGACCCTTTAGCACGATGTATAAACTATAATCTACTACTGACAGGAAACACTCATTGACCTTGACATTCATTGATCTCGTCGTGCCATTATGTAGTATATCAATGGAACATGATTCCTCATCCTGTGTTAGGCAGAACATGGTCTATGTTTAATTAAAGACTTCAACAGCTGATAATTTGACGTTTTCTCTTCAGGATCTTTCGTTAGAGTTGTTTGAACCTTCAAATTCAGAGGAATTCAGATTTGTGACACAAGACCTTTGATCACCAGTAGCATCCCGTGCAGATCCTGAGCATGATTGCGTGATTGATGTGTCTGGGTGATGAATTTCTTTTGGCAATGCTTCCTCGTAAAGGAACTATACAACATTGTTTTGTATCCCTTTGTATCTAATAATAATAATAATCTGAGAATATTTTGCTCAATAACTCTAGTATTCTCTACATTTTTGAATGAAACATTTCAATTGATCCTCAAATGAACCTAATGAAATTAAAAAAAAACACACAAAATGCTTTAAACTGTCGCGTGTCACCAAAAAACGTAAATAAATCAAAATAACAAAAAGCCAACATATAAGTCTGTTTTATAACAATTAAAAAGCAAATGTTTCTTGTATGTCTTTAATTTCAGTTTCCGATCTTTGACTTTACAATGTTATTATAACGTTTAAAACCGATGCAGAAAAGATAATCCGGATCCGTTCTCCTGAATAAAGGAGTCTTGTTACTTACATATTAAGTTGGTAAGGTGTCGTTTTCATAATATTTCTTATGTGTTTAAATAGAAACCTCCCACTGTCGGTTTCATAATTAAAATCCTTAAACGGCTTAAACACCAAAAAACGCCTTCCTAAGCCTGCCTGCGTTCTTCCGTACCAAAGACAGCCACGTTTTTTCGTACCAAAGATTTGTGTCTGTATAACTGATAACAGATCGTCCACGTTCTTGAAAAGAATCTCATATTATGATTTCATTCTCTATTGTGGTCACATCCTTCCCGCTGGCCCCTAATTGAAGAATTTACAACCATGTTACCTTTTGTTGGCAAATATAGTTTGATTTCTTCAGAAAAAAATCAATATTGTCGCTGTCAACTGTGATGGAATATACATGTAGGTATAAATTACCCTATATAGGGCAGATTAAGGGCCGCCAAAAAGTGGGTTCGGGACTGTGGTATCCTAGAGTGGTCGCCCTAGCAAACAAATACTATAGTAAACTATAGTTAACTATAGTACCAAAGTTAAAATTTTAGAACTTTGATTTACTACAGTGAAAACTTTGGAACTTTGATTTACTATAGTAAAAACTTTGGAACTTTAATTTACTGTAGTAATAACTTTGGAACTGTGATTTACTATGGTGAAAACTTTGGAACTGTGATTTACTATGGTAAAAACTTTGAAACTTTGAATAACTATGGTATAAACTTTGGAACTTTGATTTACTATAGTAAAGACTTTGGAACTTTGATTAAGTGCTATGAAACCTTTGAAATTATGTTTCTGCTTCCCATTCAGTACATTTTAAGAAATTTCAAGAAAAAGATTCATTTAAGTTTCAGAGAACGTTTAAAAATACGACCTGTCTCATAATAGAACGAAAGACAAGAAATGAATTTTAATGTACAAATTGTCTCTTGCACCGATAGATAAGCAATATTTATTATTATGTGTGGGGAAAAATATTATAAGAGAAAAATTCTGTCATTTAGAATCAAAATATTTGCTTTTTTGACTTCAGATAACTTTTTTTCTACTGTTAAATGTAAATTACTGTGCATATTTAAATTAAGATAAACAACAAAACCAGCCTAAACAAACCAATATCATCCCCCTTAAAAACAGAATAATAATGATAAAAAAACCTTAACAAAACAAAATACAAAAAAAAAAGATTTACTACAGTGAAAACTTTGGAACTTTGATTTACTATAGTAAAAACAATGAAACTTTGATTTACTATAGTGAAAACTTTGGAACTTTGATTTACTATGGCGAAAACTTTGGAACTTTGATTTACTATGGAGAAAACTTTGGAACTTTGAATAACTATAGTGAAAACGTTGGAATTTGATTTACTATGGTAAACTATAGTTAACTATAGTTTACTATAGTATATTTTTGTTTTGGGTATTCAGAGGGACAAAATCCCCAGCGGAAAATTGATTTCAAGGTGGCGAAATCTTGGCATTTAAAATACAAAAACAGTTTAAATACGAGGGTTTGTCAGTGGACTCCTGCCATATCTTTTTTTTATTTAACGTCATATGCTATCCAAACTTGGTAAAAATATTTTTACAACAAATTCAAAGATTTGTTATAAAATTTTATCCTAATTTATTTCAGACCTATTCAGAATTAAAAACTACAAACATCGGACCGCGAAGCAGATCAAAATTTAGTAATTGACAGACAACACAGTAAATAATTAAGATAATTTCTGTAGTCATATATATATACGCTGTAAAATGTAACAAAAAAGGAAATAAATCCTACACTTCAAAATTAAGAACTGTTACATTCCAAATCATAGCTTGATATTTCGCTTCGTTGAAAAGAAATTAGTTTGAGAAGATACATGTAGGTGGTCCTCATAGAAAGCAACAAAAAGGATGACGTTGACGGAGAGGCAGATATCAATGCAATTTTGTGTTATGCAAAAAATGAAAATCTGATTAAACTCTGAAAATGTCACTGTCATAAGTAAGCTGTGCATGTGTTTATAAATGGTACAGGCGGTATTTGAGTGACATCGTCTCTGTATTGGACGAGGACGATCTCTTAAGAAACTGTTTATCTGATAAAATCTCAACAAAACTTTTTACAAGTTGGAACATCATGCACAATCATAAGCGCTTCAGAGTTACTGAGTCGCTGATCTTGTGAAAGCACAGATAGTTGGTAAAAGAAATTAAAACATTGACAAACGACCTTATAGAACGAGAACAATAGTTAGAAAAATAAATGTGCTACAGAGAGGGTTTTAATGGGTAATTATTGAACTATACTGTGTGAAATGCATGGTGGGATAGTCTTTTAAGAAGATCTGGACGCTATGTTAGATTGGCATTAAGTATGCTCCGTGGTCACAAAAAGTGATGATTGTATAATAAAGTAAATTGATTTCTATGAAATCGAAAGGAATTTACATCACACATCAATACAACACATAATATGTCACGAGATTTCGTTCTTATTTTGAATTTCTTGATAGTAGTTTAACGAAGATTGCCATCGTCCAAGAATTTTTCGAGCAAACCCCTGTAAAATTCATCATTAGTTGAAAATCTAAAATAAAGTGCAGACCATATTTTTTTTATAATTGTAATCTTAAGTTATGGGACTTTCATATTTTTTACAGACATATGTTTTTATAACAATTTTTGTTGTTTTAGAAGTTTAGAACTTTTACAACTGACCAGGGATAAGGTTAGTAAATTTAATGAGTTCCATCGTTATTAAAAGAGCAGCTGTCAATAATACATGTATCAAAAAGCATGAACTTTTAATTTATCTGGCGGAATAGTATATCATAAAATTGAAAATTTGTCAGTGTTTAAGCTGCTGATTTTTTTTTTCTTTAAATTTTGTGATGTCAACATTCCCAATAGTTCATTGGAATTATAGAAGTATTATCAAAGTGGTGTTTGTCTATCAACGAGTCAAGTTTTGCAAAAATATTGATCAAGGTGTACATATTATTTGCGAAGTGCGTTTATATGGTAGATATAAACTTTGGATGAAAAATTTAAAGTGCATTGAATTGGTTCCAAATTTAACATTTTTTTTATTTTTTTTTATTTTTCGCAAGGTGCGTTGTAACACAACGTTGATAGGGAAGATACTATTGGAGTCTGGTCCATAAACAGGTAATGCCACGAGGACGCCCAGGGTGAAAATGAAATCTGTGCAGTCGATCCCTGATGCTCTGTACTCTCTCTAACATGCCGGTATTCCTTTTAATTTGAGCTCTTATCGGATCCGGATTTGCTGTTACCAGACGAAATTTCGAGACAATAGTGCGGATGAATTTGTTCTGATCCTGAGTTGTTGCCTTCGGTCAACTGGATCTTGGTCTATCAAGAACAAACACTTTAGCACGATGTCTGAACAATAATCTACTGATATGGACACACTCATTGACTTTGCTACAACGACTTGCTTGTGCCAGCATGTAGCAAATCAATGGAACATGATTCCTTGTCCTGTGTTAGACGGTGCATGGTCTATGTTTAACTAAAGACTTCAGCAACTGATAATCAGGTGCTTTCTCTTCAGAATCTTTCGTTAGACTGTTTAAACCTTAAAATTCATTGGAATAGAAATTTGTGGCACAGCAACTTTGATCATGAATAGCATCCAGTACAGATCCTGAGAATCTGATTGATGTGTTTGAGTGATGAATATCTTTGAATACTTCCACGTAAAGGAACTATACAACATTGTTTTGTATCCCTTTTTATCTAAGTATAACAGTAATAATCTGAGAACATTTTGCTCCCAAAGTCTAGTATCCCCGACATTTTTGAATGGAACAGTTGAAATTGACCCCCTTTAAACCTGATAAGATTAAAACACGTTCAAAATGTGTTAAACTGTTGTATGTTATCAAAACAATAACAAAAAGAGTAACAAACGCCAACATGTAATTATGTTTTATAACAAAAAGCAGCATTTGCGTGCATGTCTTCACAATCAATTTCCGACCTTTGACTTTTCAATGTTATTATATTGTTTAAAACCGATACAGATAGGATGAAGGAGTCTTGTTACTTACAAGATTAAGTTGGTGATGTGTCTTTTTCATAATATTTCTTGGTTGTTTAAATAGAAACCTTTCGACCTCTGTTTCATTATTAAAATCCTTAAACGCTTTAAATACCACGAAACATGTGTCCTGTGCACGCCTGCGTACTTCCATACTAAAAACTTGTATCGATAGAACTGATTACGTGTCAGCCACATTCTTGAAAAGAATATTCCATAAGCTTTTCCCCTATACCATTTCATGCTATGGTTATACTCTCTCGAAACCCTCGACCTAAAATGAATTTCAAGGAGACGGAATCTTGGGATTTAAGATATAAAAACTGTTTAAGGTTGAGGTGCACGTTCCTCAAAAATATATAATTTTTCCATAGAATTTTTCATTGAAGTCTAGGTACTTAAACAGGTTTCCTCGCAAAATATTAAGGTACATAACCAGGTATTTGTACAAGATACCAGATGAACAAAATTCTTTTATAATCCTTATGGGTATTCTTCTGAATGTATATGTATATAGCTATTTTTGGTTAACTTATATGTAAAAACAACAATGTAGTAAGCACAAAAGATTGACAATTATGAATTCTTTTATGTAATACCAAGACAAACAAAACACACATACGAGAAACATGTCGTCTGACCTTAAATACCAAGGTTGTTCGAAAATTTTGAGGACTCCTACCATATCTTTTTCATTTAACGTCATATACAATCAAAATCTACCAAAATAAAAAAAATGTTTATTGTAGGATATTGAAAAAAACACTTGCATTGTTATACAATAAATGGACATTAAAGCAACATGAGCTGCAATTCTGGTGTCGGTAATTTTTTGTGCAAAAATGTTATTAACTATTTAAAGAACATAGAAAAAGAATATTCAAAAACCTTTGTTGCTGATATTTGCAATGGAAATTATTGAAAAGCCGTGTTAGAAGTAAAATTACATTATTGTCTCCTGAACAATATTGATTTCCTAAATAATCCTATATATTGGATTGTATAAAAGTCTTTCTTCTGAAACAGTTGAGAACTTTATTTTAGTCTAATTGACCATAAAGGTTTAAATTACTAGTACATAAATATTTATAAAAATAACACACTTTTACAGCTATATTAAATTATAAAAAATGCAGCTCATATTGCTTTAAGTCTTCGTGTGGGAATTTCTAACGAATAGTTCAAAGTTTTGGTTGCGTAAGATTTTTTCATGGTGGCGCTAACCTCATGTAATAAAGTTATTTTAAGTTATATGCGTCTAAAATATATCAAATTCTGATGGCTTTATTTAAGATTAAAGAAAGGTATAACGAAAAAAAAATAATCTGGTTTTGACGAGTATATTTACATTCTTTTGATTAAATTATATAATCCCTATATTACGAAATAGTATGTGATCTAAGTATTTGATATTTTGAAGTAGTAGGCGCTAGTATTGAGAATAATTAGAGTCGAGATGAAGTGGGTATTATAACGAAAAACAGCACGTCATGATATTGCATTGGTTACGCAGTACAGTTATGGTTACAAATGGAAATGGGGCGATCTTGAAGATAAAAATACATACTTTATAAGGATAAGCGATTTTTTTAGGACTTTACTGATATGAAAAAAAATTAAATGTGGCTCAAATTTTACATATGGAGGACATTTAGATGTTTTTATTTAGATTTGTCACGTGATGACGGAGTCACATAATCATAGCAATTATACTTGCAGTTTAGATGTCATCTATAAATTCCAATATTGCAAGGGCATAACCAAGTTAAAAGTCTTAGTTTAATTTTTAATTCTTTTCAACACTATATGAAGTTTGTGAAAAGTGCTTCAAACCTATATAGATTCTCTTATTTAATTGCTAAAATTGAATTTGTTGGACGGGCCGGTTGAATATATTTTGCTGGACAACTAAATTAAATACAGCTATAGTTAATTTATTTCCAAGATTTCATAAGGTTCGCACCACTTTTCAAATATATTAATGCTTTTAAGGTCTATGTATAATAACGTGGCAATAAATACTGAGGGTATGCCCTTGCAATAAATCGATTTATTAGGACCCTTCTATTACTTTTTCAATGAATCTGCATACAAACACGACAGTAATATACAGACATTATATAACTAAAATAGTAAAATAGACACTGCATTCAAGTTAACGCCCTTTAAATAACTGCAAATAATATTGTTACGTTTCACGAAGTGTACCTGTGAAATTCGGGTTAACTCTTGTTTACAAGTTTAGAATATATGGAACTTGAACCCGATGTTTATAAACTCCGTAAATAATTGTCAATGAACAGTTAACGAAAGAAATGAACAATAATTGATTGAATGACTTTATTAATTTAACATGTATAATTTAATGAGAAAGTGATGTATTTTGTATGTTTTATATGGGTACAACGTTATTAATTTAGTAGGTAATTTTGTTGGCTAAAACCCGCTAACTTATTGATTGTGACGTAATTTAGGTATCTGATTGTCTCTTACGTCATCATAACAACTTTTGTCTATATAAACCAGCTGTTTTGGGTTTAGACTTCAGTCGGCTGTGAGGAGCGACTCGGAGCACACAGCCTTACCTGGTAAGGGAAAAGTGAACTAAGTCACTCTGGGGAACGACTCCGTATACTTCTGTAATAAGACGGTACCAAGTCTATGTATACGAAACCATTAAGGGGACCAAGTTAGTAGGAACGTCCTGTATTGACCATCGGTTGGTCACCTTTTTCTTAATCAAATAACGTTGTACCAACCAAGTTACAGTGTACCATTTTGTGTGTTTATAAGTGAACCATTTGATAGTCTTAATAAATGTTATAAACTTTTAACAAGTGTTATTCCTAACAAAAACTATTTAAAGTGGACCAAAATTGGTCATTACGTCAACCAAAGAAGTGACCAAAAGTTGGTCATTATGTCAACCAAAGAAGTGACCAAAAGTTGGTCATTACGTCAACCAAAGAAGTGACCAAAAATTGGTCATTAACCATTACATAAACTGTGACCAACGGAACCATCAAATCTCGACCAAGTGACCAGAAAACTAATAGCGGCCCACGAGTTTATTACACGATACCCTCGGTTCCGTTACATTGGTGGCAGCGGTGGGATCCCCTATTCTGTGAATTGTGAACCTAGTCCATTACAAAGATGTCGAGGAACGAAAAATTGGTCGAGGAGAGTGACCAAAATACAGAACCAAAAGAACCACGGTTTATCGACGGTACTCCAAGCAAAGAAGTTCTTTTGCGGGTTAATAACAGCGACCAGATAGGAGACGGCAGCGCAGTCAACACATGTACCAACGACAGTCTACACATAATTCTACAAGAATTAAAAATTTTGAAGTCCCAAATGAACCAATTACAATCTCAAGTGAGACCAACGAGTGCTAATGACCAATATGTAAACCAAAATTGCGTTCAGTCCGGTACCAGTACTACGTCTAAAGATGACCAAATACACAGTGAAAATCGCCCATATAGAAATATGTACCTACAAAATTCATATGACGAATTTTGTGATTATGAACATTCAAGGACAAGTTGGTCAAACCCGACGGCATCACGCAGTTATACTACCAACGATAGGACCAACGAATTTCAGTCGACCATGCGCAACTTCAATTACGATGTACCAAATTATGGTCACACAAGACAAGCCCATGACCGCGGATTCAGGCATACCCCGGAACCTAAAGGGAGAAAACAAGCAACGTTCGATGGTACCATGAACTGGAACGACTATATAGTGCATTTCGACATGATCGCTCAATTGAACCACTGGAATGAGGAAACAAAGGCATTAGAGTTAGCAACCAGTCTACGCGGTCCGGCACTAAGCGTTTTAAGTGACCTACAACCAGAATATCGGTATAATTTTCGTCACCTTGTTACCGCACTTGCAGCAAGATTTGACCCAGAAAATCAAACAGAAATCTACAAGACGCAACTAAAGAGCAGAATACGGAAGAAAAACGAAACGATCACGGAATTAATGCAAGACATAAAGCGACTTACAAGGATGTCATACCCGAACGCACCCCTAAGTTTCCGCGACCAGATGACCAAAGATTCATTCATCGGAAGTTTAAATGACCAAGACATGGAATGGGCAGTGTTTCAAGGAAAACCTACAGACCTAGAAGATGCAGTGCGACTGGCATTGGAATATGAGGCCTTTCAACAAGCGCGGGGGAGACGAAATAAAGTTGCAGTGCGAATGCAGACAGAGGAACCAGCGTATACCGACAGAAATAATTACGAAACAAACCTAGTAGCGATGATCAATCAAAACACAGATAAGAAGTTTTACAAGAAAGGTCCCTGTTTCTATTGTAAGAAAGATGGTCACATCAAAAGAGAATGCAGGTTACTACAACGGCACCTAAAAATTGAAAAATACAGAAACCAAAGAAAACCGGAAGACGTAAAAGACGTGACGACCAGAGAACCTGAGAACCAGGGAAACATGCAGTAGTTGACGTCGGCGGCCGAACGTCAACTACAAAACAGAAAAGGCCACATGTTTTTGGAATAAAGAACTCAAATACTCGCAGTGCGAACTTATTAACAATTGATGTACTGGTTAACAATGTGAAAATTAATTGTGTCATTGACACGGGTTCAGTTATAACAGTTATCCACCCAAAGAAATATTACGAGATAGAAAGATGTGTGAGACCTAAGTTATTTCCAAATCATAGTAACTTACAAATGGCAAACGGCGATTTAGTTGTACCAGAAGGTCAGATTGAACTTCAAATTGGTATTAATGGTGAAGTTACGGAACATAAAGTGGTCGTCGCTGACGTTGAGTCACATATGATTTTAGGTCTTGATTTTCTGAAACAGCATAATTGTCAATTGAATTTGGGTGAAGGAACTCTTACATTGGGAAAATATAAATTACCATGTGACCTCAAGAGTGAACACAATCCTGTGTTCAAAATTTGCGTACAAGAAGCTTTACACCATGATAATGATGACCGACGACTATGTGAACCTCGTGACGAGAAGGAGACAAACGACGCTGAGAAGCATATCAGAGACTGTACCGTTGGTGAAGCAAAGAAGAATCCACCAAGAGCATTCAGAGGAAAACCGGGTCAGTATTTAGTTAGGAAACCACTGGAACAAGTGGACATCGACATCCTTGGTCCTTTACCATGGACCAAGAAGGGTAACAAGGACGTTGTTACCAGTTCAGATGATTGCACCCGATGGATACAAGTAACCGAGAACCAGAAACGAAAGTATGGCACCAAGTCAAACCAGATTAAGTACATCCCAGGACAATGTGTCTGGATTGCGTTAAAGTCAAGGACCAAAGGAAGATGTCATAAACTTAAGGTTCATTGGAATGGACCTTACATAGTGTTACGCGCCGTGTCCGATTCGGTATTCAAAGTGAGGAGGTCTGCAGCAGAGAAACCAAAATATGTGCATCATGACCAGATGAAGCTGTTTCGTGGTGAAGCAGATGACATTATATCCGTGTAACGCGTATCTTGAAAGACATTACCAGTGGACTTGTATACGTTATTGATGAAATACCCCGAAACGAGGACGTTTCGACTTAAGAAGGGGGTAATGTTACGTTTCACGAAGTGTTCCTGTGAAATTCGGGTTAACTCTTGTTTACAAGTTTAGAATGTATGGAACTTGAACCCGATGTTTATAAACTCCGTAAATAATTGTCAATGAACAGTTAACGAAAGAAATGAACAATAATTGATTGAATGACTTTATTAATTTAACATGTATAATTTAATGAGAAAGTGATGTATTTTGTATGTTTTATATGGGTACAACGTTATTAATTTAGTAGGTAATTTTGTTGGCTAAAACCCGCTAACTTATTGATTGTGACGTAATTTAGGTATCTGATTGTCTCTTACGTCATCATAACAACTTTTGTCTATATAAACCAGCTGTTTTGGGTTTAGACTTCAGTCGGCTGTGAGGAGCGACTCGGAGGACACAGCCTTCCCTGGTAAGACTAAGACCTAAGTCACTTTGGGGAACGACTCCGTATACTTCTGTAATAAGACGGTACCAAGTCTATGTATACGAAACCATTAAGGGGACCAAGTTAGTAGGAACGTCCTGTATTGACCATCGGTTGGTCACCTTTTTCTTAATCATATAACGTTGTACCAACCAAGTTACAGTGTACCATTTTGTGTGTTTATAAGTGAACCATTTGATCGTCTTAATAAATGTTATAAACTTTTAACAAGTGTTATTCCTAACAAAAACTATTTAAAGTGGACCAAAAATTGGTCATTACGTCAACCAAAGAAGTGACCAAAAGTTGGTCATTATGTCAACCAAAGAAGTGACCAAAAGTTGGTCATTACGTTAACCAAAGAAGTGACCAAAAATTGGTCATTAACCATTACATAAACTGTGACCAATGGAACCATCAAATATCGACCAAGTGACCAGAAAACTAATAGCGGCCCACGAGTTTATTACACGATACCCTCCACTGGGTGAAAAAAGTGGTTTCCCATCATGGGAAACTTTATGGAAACCACATGGAATCCTCAAGTTTACATCATGTTTCCCAGTGGTTTCCGCAGCGGATGCTAGGTTATTCCGCCAAGTTTCCGTGACACGGAAACCCCCTACGCTCCGATTCCATAAGGTATCCCGAACCACGGAAACCTCTGTAAACCTGAAGTTTCCCGAACATCCATGTAGTTTCCCGTAATGGGAAACCTGAAGATTCCACTGGTTTCCAGAATCAGGAAACTTGATGGAATCGGAGCGTAGGGGGTTTCCGTGAAATGGAAACTTGGTGGAATCTTTAGGTTTCCTCTTACGGGAAACTACATGAAAGCTCGGGAAACCTCATGATTCCTATAGTTTCCATGACTCAGGAAACTATATGGAATCCGAGCGTAGTGGTTTCCGTGGAATGGAAACTTGGTGGAATCTTTAGGTTTCCTTATACGGGAAACTACATGGAAGCTCGGGAAACCTCACGATTCCTAAAGTTTCCTTGACTCAGGAAACCATATGGAATCGGAGCGTAGTGGTTTCCGTGGAATGGAAACTTGATGGAATCTTAAGGTTTCCTATTATGGGAAACTACATGGAAGCTCGTGAAACCTTACGATTCTTAAAGTTTCCTTGACTAAGGAAACTATATGGAACTTGTGTAGCAGTTTCTGTGTGTCGGAAACTTGATGGAATTATCTGGAGTCCCATTCCTGGTGGAAATTACTGGGAAACTTCAAGATTCCCTAACTTTTCTAAAGTAAGCGATGTGAAATTATGTGTATTCTTTTAAATATCTATCAAAAAAAATTATTACATGTAAAAGAAAAAAGCATTACCATTTTATATGTTTAATAATTCATTTGATGTACAAAAACTGTAACTGTATTTTTCAATGATATCAAAATACTAAATAAATTCATATATCTTAGATAAACAATGGAACAGTCTTTCACATTTAAGTCCATTCATAAGGGTCATTAAGTACTTCTTTCAACATCAGTTTCCTGGTTTTCTTCACATCACCTATGATCTGCAATATTCATACAAAATTATTATATGATGTCAGAATTATAATGCTTGAATATAACTTAGAAATCTGAAAGATCAGTCAATGTCCTTTAATATACCAATATCAATAGTTACTTTCCATGACCATGATACATATGATTTCAGCATTTAATGTATCTCTTTAATATTTAATGCTTTATGATAAGTGAAAAAAAATAACATAATATAAATAATGTTTTCAGCCTTATTATGTCATTGAGAATATATTACTACATGTACCTCATACTAAGAACCCTGCTTTAAGTTTAATTAGTTTGAGAGAAAACATACTCTTTATAATAACAAAAATATTAGGGAGATTTTTTTTTTAATTTTGATATTCGACCTAGAAATTGGTTGAAGATCATTGCAGACCCTCCACCCCATTGCACAAAAGCTAGATTACACCAAGGGAGAAATATACTCTGGACTAGGACTTTGAATAAAGATATACAGTACATTTTGATACTGACCTTTGACCTAGAAAATTAATGCAAGGTCACTCTTTATCCACTATCCAGAGGCTCTCTGTAGTTTAAGTTTGAGAGAGAAATATGTTCAGAACAAGTGATATCAGATGGAGTGATGGATAGACACTGTCTTAGGGCATCCACAGAACAGGACCTAAAAATAATGCAATTAAATGTATAATACAGTATAGATACACATGTACTTGTATGTTAATGATTTATCATATGCTGCATTGGACAGTGGACACATATGATTTTATCATGGTTAAAGTATACATGTATCTTACGAGTAATCTTCAGGGATGTAGCAACCGGGGAGGGGGGGGGGGGCGGCCTGGCCCCCCACATTTTTCCCAACATAACCTTTACTATATTAAATGTTCCTTTATTGTTTGGTTTGCCCCACCCCCCCCCCCCCCCCCCCCCCCCCCCCCCCCCCCCCCCCCCCCCACCCCCACTTTATAACCATAGTATGGTGATATCAAGGATTGTAGGGAAAAAAATGGAAGTGATAGTAAGTTGGCTTTGAAAAAAGTTGGCCACTACCCCATCCCCCCCCACAAGAAATAGGATTTTCGAGTTTGGGCAACTTTGCCCCCCCCCCCCCCCCCCCCCCACACACTCACACACACACTTTCAATAAAGTGCCGCGCCACAGCATGATACGCCCGTCAAAAAAATTACAATTTTCTTGAACAGTTTAGGTGCAAGAAAATCACATCAACCTTGATTCTAAGATTTCGATGATTTTTCCATTCCTTAAAATATTTATCCATCCCCTGTGATGTAAGCATCAATTATAATAAATATTACATCACTGATAGATTTATGTGCTGGTTGTATTAGACCTTGTCAAATGCCCATCATCAAATTAGTCTAACAACTTAATCTATACCAAATTAATTTTGAAAAGAAAAGGCTGGCCATCAAATGACATATGTTATAAACTGACCAACAGTTCCTCTGTCTAACTCCCAAAGGGTACAGCTTAATCAGAGCGACTGAGACAGCTAGCCTTCCAACATTGAACTCATTATTAAATCTTTAACTGGATGCTTGTCTACTCATTACTACCAAGAGATAAATGGGTCTGCACTATCTACTATAAATTTTTTTTTAAAACATATAAAATACTCAAAGATTTTTTTTTTGGTTGAGATTTAATGTCCGATAGGTTTTAATATGTAATTCATATGGACATGCTGATTCCACCCCACCCCATAAAATTAGTTTTTAAATTAATAATATTACATAATATCAGATTAGTCTATTATGCAAATCAAATTAGTTTTAATTACTTTTCATCAAATTCATTTTAAAACTTAGGCTAGTCAACAAGAGCTATTTCTAATCACACAGGCTTACCCATTTGCCCAATACTCAAGGCTCTGTCAGTAAGCTCCTCGCACTCAAAACCCATTAATTTCTCTCTAATTTGACATGCAATTTTCTGTTATCAAAATTCTTCTTGACAAGTGCTTGATAATTACTCTCATGGGAGAGGCAGGATTTCTCTGACATACATTATATTTGTTATAGATTGCTGTTAAGTATATGCTTAGAAAAAATAAGTATTTTCTTGATTTAACACTTTTTTAACAAGAACAGTGCAATACTCTTACATTATTTGGGATGTGTAAATGAAAAGTAAAAAGACACATTTTTTTTTTAATTCACTTAAATTAAAGGTCACAGTGACCTTGAAATAGGTCGCGACACACCTTCTACCTAAGATGCATAAACTGGCCAAGTTTGATGATTGTAGGTCTTATGGTTTTCTAGTTATGGGCCGGAAAGGATTTTTCCATATTTGGCTACAACTTCTTAATTAAAGGTCAGGGTGACCTACTTTTTGTGCGCGACACACCTTCTACCCAAGATGCATCAGATGACAAAGTTTGATAATCCTAGGCCTAGTAGTATTAAAGTTATGAGCCGGAAACGAAAAAGCTAACAGACAGACGGACAGACGGATGGACACGAAGCCTATAACATAATACGTCCCGTCTTAAGACGGGCGTATAAAAACAATGCTATGTGCCTGATTTTATACCGGTATTGCATGTACACTCAGTTTATAAACAAGTAATCTAATTTTTTTTCAAAATATTGACCAACATTATTTACATCCATTCATCATATTGGCTGATCAAAATTCAGTCAGCTTTAGATCTATATGATATACCATACAGGACTTTCACATTTACAAAAGTTATTCCCCTTCGCAGGGTCAATCTGGGGTCAACCGGCTTAAGACGCCGTTTTCCCTCTTTAACCGTATCAACTTTGAGGGACAATATCTTAGAAATAAAATCTGTATGAACATATTCATTATGATTTTCATGTTGCCCCCATACTCTGGCAATACAGATACAGATCGTAATTGTTTGATATTGTTTGAAGATTGAAAATATTAACAAGTAACTTACAAAGGACAAAGTGGGAAAAATGAGCGATACGCCGACAATTGGAGAAAACTCTTAGGAATGTGAAATTCGTCTATTGGTGATGACAATTCCTGTTTTAATGTCACTGAAAAATTAAGAGACATTAAAATTTAAGCCCTAATGTCATACACGCATGCTGTTTTTTCATCCATATAACCTTTTAGTATCATAAATTTACCAAAATTTAATACTTCAAATAATTTCATTGAATATCTATAAAATAAAGGAAACTCTAAAAAGTTAGTGACTTGCAGAAATTATTCCTTGGAGAGAAAAAAATCTTTCATATTTCATATAAATATGTGCATAATGAGCCTTTTTTATTCATTTAGAACATATGGTATGTGTCTCATTTCCCCAAGAAATTTTCAAAGACAATGGACTATCTGTAAGCAGAAATAATTGCTGTTTACTTACATTTGAAAAATTTATGAAAATAATTAATTTCCTATTTTTTATTTTAAATAATGCTAAAAATAATTTAATCTATTACAAATAATCTAACTGACTGTAAAATAACATTTTTCATAATCTTAATCTATGGGCAGATCACTCTAACTTCATAAAACTACCTGATATTAAAGTAGAACTCTGTTTAGTGTGCAGTTTTTAGAGCTTCCTTTAAGTAATCAAAATACTGACCAGCAAGAAATCAGTTTATAAGCATATACTTTTTTTCCATTCAAATTTTTGGAGAGATCTCAAAGTTTTTTCCTGTTCAATTCAGGTTCGAGACGACAAAGTTTTATTGAAGTGTATGTATTAGAGAACTGATTGTATGTCAATCATAGCAATACACACATAAGATGGAGGGGGCAAATTGTTACAGCCCTAGCTGTAACATAAAACTTCTTGTAGTTCACAGCTGATAAACCACAGTCCAGTATTTAAATAAAATTTAGAATCTTTTTTTTCAGGCAATTGTCATATACATACCAATCATGAATGAATTACCACTTACCAAATGATCACATCCCGAATCATCATACATTTTCTATGATTTTATCTCACTGGTTTTCTTTTAAAGTCACGAAGTTTTCTTCTCTCTAAAATGATAAATTATGTCCAGGTACTATTGCATTCTAATTTAAACTAATTATGTAATAGCATTAGCAACAACCAGGATGGGAGAAAAAATAAAAACAAGATGCGCTTGTGAAACACAGCAACAAAGTTTGAAAAAGCAATTTTTTTTTATAGTATCAATAAACCGCTTTCACTGAACGTACAAGCAAGACGTTCTACATCCATTGTACGTTGTCGTCAGACGCATCGTGACGTCAGTTATGAAGCTCCATGCGGGTCACGTGAAAGCAGTATATTGATGATGTGTGGTTGGTAAATTTTTAATATATGGTGGGTAGGTCACGTGGAGGGGGCACATTAGCAATGTGAAGTGGGTAAACAGCATAACATCGGATCATGCACTATTGCTCTCGGCCAATGAAATTTCACGATTTTTATCAGAGGCAGGATAAGATGTGATATGCAGTCTTGTCGAAATCCGTCGGTCCTGTCGGCAAGGCCGGTAAAAATTTGTCTGGACCGATAACATTTAAGAAAACGTCGGTCCAGATGACCGTTTGAAAGATACTTGAGCGTAATGCAAATTTAATAAAGGTTGGGATCGGGATGCATAATTAAAGGTCACAGACACAGAAAAAATGGCCGCATATGCGGCATGTTGACGATAGCCAAGTAAATTTGTTATGACAAAGTCATAAAACATGTCATATATGTCTATGTTTAAGACTCTCTATCCCAAGAAAGGAAAGTTGTTAGGTTGAAGGCTATTGAAAATAATAAAGTACATTTAGGTGCTGTTATTCATATGACTTTCTCAGTGTCAAAATAAGGTACAAGTATCTGGTCTGACAAAAGTTTGACTGGTCTGACAGAACACTTGACATTGTCAGACCAAATGTCTGACAGTGATTAAAAAATTTCAACAAGTCTGGATATGGAAAAGAGTATGTATTATTCGCTATACATTGACCTACTCAGGTAAATAATTGTGAAATAACTGATAATTCAAGCTGATGATTCATTTGCATTTCTTGACATACTATCAATATTAATTCTCTATTAGGCTTTTCTTTTTTTACATCTTCATCTCAACAGGTAAGACAATTAAAGAAAGAAAATCTTTTGAGCAGTAAACTATTTCAATAAACAATAAAACAAACCTAATCTATTCCGTTCTGATGATGATATCCTTCATGAATAATCGGATAAGCTGAGATTGAAGACACTTTTTGTAAAAAACATCGATGCTTTTATCAAAGTTTTGAACCAAAAATATTTAATTTATACCTTGCCATAAGTCGTAAGTTCCAAAAATCAAAAGAGTTGGCTATCCGAAAAGTCAGAAAACACATGTATTCAAACCGGATGTACTACAGTCTGAATTAAATTACGAAACCGTACTCGGTGTAACTATTATCATCCGGATAATTTGAGCGGGGTTAAAAATATTTTTTTTTTAAAATTCCGAAAAGTATTCATTTATATATATAGAGAGAGAGAACATACATATGGAGCATACATTTTAATAAACATGATAAAAGGCGAAACGTTGCCATTTTACAACATACAGCATGCACATGCACGGTGCCTTGGGGCCTCCATAATCTAAGTTATGCTATATCACTGTCTCAAATTTTTCTCTCTCTCTCTCTCTCTTTCTCTCTGCAATATATACACTTAACAATTTAAAACTTAGGTATCCAACTTTTCAAAATGGCGTCAGAACAAAAGTTGCCTCCGATAGTGAAGATTTGTTGTTGCCAAATATTACAATTATTTACCGTAAAAAGTTAACGAAAATATACGTACACTAATCCTTGGTCGTTGGTCATTGCATTTATCACAGTCTTACAGACACTGGGTGGTAAAAACATCTTAATTTTTCACAATTACCAGCTGCTTACACCTTCTTCTTCGTCCTTCTCGATCCTCCAAAAATGGCGCCTCGGGAAATTGACCAATGAAATAAAGCGCCTACAGAGCGATGCAGTATGGGTAATATAAACTGTTTACATTCACTATGATTAAGTGTGATTATGAGATCTTATATTAGAATTTAATTAAGTTTTCCCCAGTTCATGGAATAAAAAGAGGGGCTCCTAAATATTTTTGCCGATATGATGTGTAGGCCTAATATATTTAGATAAAAAGCGGTTAAATACGTGAGCCAAGAGCAGAAAAAATTTTGTTTCTTGCTTGACACCTCAACTTATTTACCTTCGGGATATGGGTTTCGGGGCTTGGTTGTTGGTAGTGGCCGTCCTTGCTGAAAACAACCCCCCCCCCTCTCCCCGCTTCTTTTAACTGTTACATGTATAATTATGAATTTATAATGTCACAACAAAAGATGTTAAACTTTTAAAAGCACATTTTTTTGTGAACTTTCCACAGGAATCCTAAAAGGCATGAAAATGAGCTACAATTATAATGTGATTATCAAGAACAGTTTTTTTTATATTTCAATAATGATGATTGAAAAGTTCGGTGTTTAATAATTCATTGCTAATAAATTGTTGTGTTTTTTTGGGGGGTGGGGGTGGGTGGGATTAAATTACTAATTGAACTCCCTCCTTTTCGGGGTTTAATTAGATTTTGAGCCTGCTATCAATTAATATGCTGTATTATTACTGGTGGACCTGCTAGACTTTTCTCTAATTGCTACATGTACATTAATTGTACTTTAAACTCCTTGGCCTTTAGCTTATAAATTTCCCACATCATTTTAACACGTAAAAAAATTGTTAAATGAATCAGAATGTTGAAAACCTTTTTCTTAGGAGAGTACTATCTCTATGTGGAACAAAACTAACATCTAATGAAAGGCAGGAAAATATAACAGTATTTTAATTCAGTATTTTAGTCGTGATGGGTATAAGTGAAGTCATGGGAAAGATTATGTCGAAAGTCATCTATACTCGTTGATGTGCATGGCTGTACTTATGCATACAGCTTCAGCTGGTCCCCGCCCAATATTTCTTTTAATGTTTTTTTTCGTTAAGAAATCTGGTAAGGTAATGCTAGTAAAAAAAAAAATCCCGGTTAGTTTATTACTCTAACGGAAATTACTTTCCTACAGGCCTGAAGATCGAGTCTATTAGTCAAATTTAAGACTGTCACGCAAGTTTTTTTTTTTTAAAAGAGTAGCATGTCGGCGAATAAAAATAAAGTAGTGTACAACATAGATAAAGAAATGTTTGTTGAAGTATTGACAAACTTCATACCTTTATAGAATGAAATCAACAAAAACTGCACAAAAATACAATCGTGAATTATACAATTACTAGTAATTCTTTTAATAGATTGCCTTAGCATGCACTACTTTAAAAGCCATTGTTCTTAAGGAAAACAAAGTCATGCCAAATATTATACACTTTTCTTTATCTAGAGCAATGGCCTTTGGAGAAAAAACAATGGCTGAAAATTTTAAAGTTTGTTAAATACAATGTATGTGCATTTAGGACCCTACATTGTAATTTCATGCGAAAAGTGCAGTCGTTTACTACACGGGGATGTGCGTACATATTTAAACAAAAAAGGGAAAAAAACGTTTTATGTAATGAATTATATTATAAAAATTTATCTAATAAATGTCTTTGTAGTACGTTAGATTACAAATTTCACACAAAAACCCATCAAGAATATTAAATACAGTTTTGATTTTACATTGATCTATTAAAGTCATTCTGATTTAATATAATTATACACGACGAGAATTAAGATCTATTCATTACCTATACTATAGAAAATTATTTAATTTCTAAAGAGGATAGTTTTATTTTAAATCAGTAATGAAAATTGAAAAAAAATTCTAAAGAGTTTGTTCTTTCATTGAACTTCTTAAATGTAGGTTTTATATATATATATATATGTTCTCTTGTATAACTTTATTTATGGAATATACAATTTTTTAAATGATAAAAGAAACACGAATCATCATCTTAATTCAAACGAATTTTCGGTCGGAGACTGTGTGTGTACATGCTCGACAACAGCCCATTGTTCCCTTTAGGTAGAAAACCGTCTCAATTCACATAGAATATACAAAAAATACACAGTGACAGGTGTCTTCGCGGCACGTGTCTCCACCTGAAATGGCACGTGAGGACAGGTGTCCCTAATTACACAGGCCGACCATAGTGACTTTTTCAAAAGCGTTTTTTTTTTTTTTTTTGGGGGGGGGGGCTTCTCAAGGAAAAAATAAAAAGCAAACCACCCACCCCCAATAATAAAAATAATAATTTAATAAATTAAAAATTAAAAAAAAACAATATTTACTATTAATAGTAAAATACTAGTATGATAATACTCAGCCCCCAGCCAATTCGATGAATGATTCTTATCTGACCAGGTTATATTAATATATTAATTCATATTAAAACAAAATCTTTATCACTTTCTAAACTTGTTTTTAAAAAAAATGTAATTTTGACAAACCAACTGAAGTATTTTTTTTTTCCTGACGGATTACCCCGGTATATAAGAAATGCCAACCTTTGGTATCTAACACAAATGCCTGGTAAGGTACCTTGATGTCTTGTGAATACATGTAATTATGTACAAATAATTCTTCAATGTCAATTGCAAAATATTGGAAAAAAATATAATTATTTTATTGAGGAACGTCTCATCTGTCCTTAATCAGTAATCGTAACTTGACATATTTCTTTATTTACTTTTTAATCGATCTTTTTAGTAAACCTTTTCTGTAAATAATTTCATTAAATGTACCCTTCCTTAGCTCTTCCATTTTTTCAAAGGAAAATTCATCATAGACAGCTTCAAGAAAGTGGGATCGGAAATGATTGATTTCTACATAACTGCACTTACTTTTTTCTATTCCACTTCACGCGCGCATTCTATACGAGTTTACCAAAACTTATGTGATAAATCAAATTTAAAATTAAATTAAATTAAATAAAATTCAGTTAAATAAAATTAAATTAAAATTGAATTGTGTTCAAGGTGCTGAAATATTAAATTTTATCACACAGAAATACATATCTAGTTATTTTAACTGTTTGAAGTTAATTATTTTGATACAGCATGTAAACACTTTTGAAATATTTCTATAATTGGTAAAAATATGGTAACATAATTAAATATTTAACTTTTTGTAAAATAAAAGGTATGTGGGTTAGTATTGAGATAATTATACTTTCAAAGTTTCTCTACGTGGGAAACATGGGGGAAACTACATATTGGTGGCTTCCATGTCGGAAATCTGTATGGAAACCACTGGGGCATGTTTACATGGTTTCCTATCTTGGGAAACTTACGGGAAACCACAGGTTGGTTGTTTCCATATCGGGAATCTACATGGAAACCACCGGGGCATGTTTCCATCGTTTCCTATCTTGGGAAACTTACGGGAAACCACAGGTTGATTGTTTCCGTGTCGGGAATCTATGTGGAAACCACCGGGGCATGTTTCCATGGTTTCCTATCTTGGGAAACTTACGGGAAACCACAGGTTGATTGTTTCCATGTCGGGAATCTATGTGGAAACCACTATGTGGTTTCCATAAAATGGAAACTATATGGAAACTACTGATGTCACGATTCCCATATGTTTCCATCGGGTTTCCAAATTTGGGAAACCTGGTTTTTCATCCTGTGCTCGGTTCCGTTACAATATTTTATTTGAGAACAAAACATTTTTCATTGTAGAAAATGTGACTTGATCAGCCTCTCATTGTGCACAAACTGCGTCATTTTTGTGAGACGACGTCACATTGACAAGTACATTGCGATCGTTGAATCGTTTATATATTTTTTGTTGGATTTAACAAACGACAAAACTAGTTGTAATAGTAAGTGTTTAAGTAGTCTTCAGCTGTCCAGCAGTTTGAAATGGCAAATGATTTTATTCTGTGGTATTTTAAGAACCTTATATTATGTATGACGTCATAGTAAACATATCCCGTATAAAGTAGGCCCCGCCTCCTTACTGTAACCTTAACTTACTGTCCTGCGTATGTGTTATTCATCGAAATAATGAAGTGGTTATTTCATGCATTTAAACTTGTTTTCCTTAGATTGTTTTATTTATCAAAGACAAAAGGGGAAGATAAAGAACAGTAACCAATTTCATAAGTCCATTAAAAGTATGAAAAATCTTTCATAGGGGGAAACCTCTTAAAAGTTCAACAGTCCTATATTTGAATAATTCCCTTTTTATTTACTGGTACCTGTATCTATGATCACAATAACTAGAACTTCGGCTTATTTTTAGGTGTTTTCCAGTACAAATAATTCAGTGATTTTTTTTTTTCAAAATCGGCTTATTACTGAATTTTCAAGACGAAAGAAAAATTTGAGGATTACCATTGAGCAACTCCTACATATAGTTTACATCAACCTACTGGCAATTGTGACAAGGAGTCAAAAATCATAGCATGCTCGAAAATATCTTATCACAGGTAATGCACATGTCCAATACGATTATGCAGTGTAAAAGCCCTAGCACAAACTGTTCAAATATTAATGTTATGACTAATGATACTTTTTGAAAAATATATCAAACTCCAAGGTAAATGGGTCAAAATTGTTGGTTTCTTAAAAAAGGTCCTGTCAAAAGTATTAGATATGTGAAATATGAAAACCCTAGCCCTAACCCTTCAAACGTTATGGACAAGGTTAAAGTTTTTAAAAAGTAGGCAAATTCCAAGGTCCAGGTTAGAGGGTCAAAGTTCTTAATATCCAATTGTAGGTCTTGTAACAAGGATTAAATATATGAAGTATGAATGCCTGACAGACTGGCGGAGGGAGAGACGGGAAGACGAATGGAATTTAATGTCCCCTTGCTTTTGCAAAAGCGGGGGACAATGAAACATTGTGAGATGACAAACACTACTTAAGCTCAAAGTCAATAAAACAATACAAAATAGGAGCAGGGCAAAAGCGGACCTCCAAAACATCAGGGGTTGGATTACCAGTAGGTGCTATGGAAGGGTAAGCATCCCCTGCTAACTGTCACACAAACAACAAATGACAAGCGGAATTTACGAATTCCCCAGTTATTGATATAGATCATCAATAATAAGATTTTTGATAACTTAATTTTGAAAACTTAAGTTCAAATTCTAATTTAGGCATTTATTTTGTAAGTTCAGGTTGTTTAACCTATACCCAAATATTGTTAAATTGGGTACACGAACATTAATAACATTATTAACATTTAAGCATTTTATAATATCTGGACAGTTTTATATAAAATTTAAAAATACTCAAACTTTATCAAGGCGGACAGACTGCAGCTTGATTTTTTTAAGAAAACGTACAAAGTTTTTTCAACAATGTTTACGTTGAAATATAGATTAAAATAATCGCCCATGTTATTATTTTTTACATTAGCTATAGATTTACGTTTTGTCCTTTTGAAGAATTATTAAAGTCACTTAAATCTGAAAACATTGATATTTGTTGTACATGTACGGTAGCTTTTATCCATTATTCACGATAGACATTGACACGGTAAATAATCCTCACTGCTTGGTGGTCCTAAGTACATGTGCACTATACCAGGTCAAGACCTGCAGTTGAAGTCCCACATCGGTATATGGTGACGTTTCTAGATGAGAGAAAAATTCTAGACCGGGATAAAACACCAATAAATCGATAAATTTTTCAATATAACTTGTTCAAACATCGCAGCACAGTTAAGGTTACAAATGGAAATATCGGCGATTTTTAAAGATAAAAAATACATACTTTATTAGGATGGGCGATTCTTTTAATGAATTCACTGATATAAAAAAATGTAATGTGGTTTAAATCTACATGTTGGGGACATTTAGATTTTTTATTTACACTTTTCATGTGATGTCGACGTCACATGACTTTGGCAATTATACTTGCAGTTTAGAGGTCATCTATAAATTTCAATATTGCAAGGGCATAACCAAGTTAAAAATCTTAGTTTATTTTATAATCCTTTTCAACACTATATGTAGTTTGTGAAAAGTGCTGCGAACCTATATAGATTCCCATTTTTAATTGTTAAAATTTAATTTGTTGGACGGCAGGTTGAATATTTTGCTGGTCAACTACATTAAATATAGCTATAATTGATTTATTTGCAAGATTTCAAGAGGTTCGCAGCACTTTTCAAATATCTTAATGCTTCTTGAGTTTATGTGTAAAATTTTGACAAGATACATTGAGGGTATGCCCTTGCAATAAATCGAATTTTTAAGGCCCTTCCATTAATTTTTCTTTGAATCTGCATACAAACACACGACAGTATCGCTTGTCTGGAGAATGCACATACAGTTTATAAATAAAATACTAAAATAAACATCGCATCCAAGTTAACGGCTTTTTATTTTACTGCAAATAATATTTTATTTGAGACCAAAACACATTTTTCATTGTACAAATTGTGACTTGATCAGCCTCTCACTGTGTACAAACTGCGTCATTTTTCCGAGATGACGTCACATTGACAAGTGCATTGCGATCGATGCATCGTTTATATACTGTTGTGTGGGATTTAACAAATGACAAAACTGCATGTAATAGTAAGTTTGTATGTAGAAAACAGCTATCCAGCTGTTTGAAATAGCAAATAATTTAATTTTGTGGTATTTTGAAGACCTTGTATTATGAGTGACGTCATAGTAAACATTTCCCGTACAAATTAGGCCCCGCCTTCTTACTGTAACCTTAACTGTGCTGCGATATATTTTAGAAAAGTCAGATTAAGTCTATCCGGAAATTGTAATAATAGTGTTTTCCCTATTTTTTTCTATCATGAAAACATAAGCCATGAAAAAAAAACCTTCCTTGCTAGATAATGGTCATGGCATTATACACTTTACATGTAGAAATAAATCATGGGTTAGTTGAAATAAGCTCGTGTGTACATGTACATAAAAATGTCAAACTTTTTATCCAAGGTAGAAAAATTTTGATGATGGATCTCCCTGTAACTTATAATTATGTTTAACATAAAGAAATTAAATCCCTGCAAGACATGTACGCGTTTACATAAAATAAAAAAATAAAATTACGCTGAAAATCTGAAACTGGATATATTTCGATTTTGTTTGCATAAAGTGCAATTTCCTTATCTATAGAATACTTATATAAGTATAAGAATGTGTAAAGAATGTCTCATTTTGAAATAAATAGTGTTTTAATACTTACAATCGGAATGGTATAAAACGTGCTGGTTTAATCTTGGACATACATCCAGGGGAAACGGAAGCAGAGAGTGAGGAGAGGAGAGAGATGTGTTTAAAGGTATGTTGACATATATGCTCTATAACCGTTATATCTACGTTATGTCCTGTATGTGTACATTTATTAAGTAAAACGTATTTAAAATTTACAGCAATTACTGAGTATTGAGTTAGTATTTTTATCGGACGTTTAACGACAAATCAAACTCAATCCAATTACAATAAAGTATAAAATGAAAATATAATGAACGGGATTTGCCATCAAAGGTTTATTTGCGCAATACAAATTAATATCAAAGTCAAAATGAACCTGTGTAAAGAGGAAGGATTAGGTGCCATGGAGGAGTCATTATCCCGTGACGGACGGTTAAGCTTGCTTTGTGTTCCCTGTTCATGATAGGAAACAAGGGAACATAAACTTCGAAATTGTGAAAATAATATCCATACAACTTCTATCCAAGATATTAGTAGACAAACAACAGTTTGCACATACTTAAGCAATTTAGCTCATTTTACACACCATAGAATTTGCAAAATAATTTTAAAGAGGATTTAAAATCTTTTTTGTATTATTATTTTACTTTCTATAGTTCGCCTGTTGCATATCATTCTAACTTGGATACATGAACCCTATATACACAGGGCATTATTACTGTACATATAAACTGTTAAATGGATAAGAGAAATACAGAAACGTTGCCGTCATAATTATGTACATTAAATTATATGATATGATCACTTTTTATTTGTATAGTAAACCTGGTAGTCTTGGAACATGTGTATTTGATACCGATAACTTCTTTTATTGTAGATAACGGTGACATTGGTTTCCTTGGCAAATCTATTTCTGATGGCATTACCGGCTGTACACACTCTTAAACTAAGAAAAAAACCAAATTCCATTGTCATTGGAAAATCTAAAACAGACTTTACAGATCATGTTTTCAAAACATCTCACCCTCGAGTTGAGAGAAAACGGGATGTTTATAGAGGAACTGCTGATCTTGATGATTCCAGAGTACATCTCATTGAATTGGAAGAAGGCACAGACAGATCTCATTCGAGAAACCTGAATAATGTAAAGTATATGGCAAGAAAACTAGTCACCAAAAGGGCTGATAGATTGTCTATAAACTCTGCCTTATACGCCTTATCCTTAATGTTAAACAACAGAGACTCAAGACGGAGGAATTCTAGATTTCCCGTTGTTCTTATACCAGAGGTTCCGCCTGAACGGGCTCTATTTCGCGGTACACCGTCTGGTAAAATGCCATTCCGAAGACATTTTTCTCGTAAAATGGCACCATTGCATATCAGAACAATGCTATTAGAATTAGGTAAATAAAATTGTTTGATATAAATATGGATACCTTTTTTATTGCTTTTTTTTTCAAACTTATCTTTCTGGTGAAATATTATTTGCCATTCTGAACAAAGTATGTATACTCTTAACACTTATATGTATGTTAAGAAATAAGTATACAAGTACTCTTCGATTAAATCTATAATTGACATTTTTCCTTTTTGTGTTTCGGATTTGCTGAAAAATCTGAGTATTTTAACTTAATTACGATGGAACGTAAAACTGATAATAAATGAAGTACAAACGAAGGTGACCTGCAATGAAAATGACACACTCGTACAAATTCACACACGCTTATATATTTATTTAATTTCAATAGTTTAAAATTAGTAATAATATTAAATTATTCTTACCAGCAATTAAGGCACTAAGATTCCGTAAGGAATTTCTTAGATCAACTGCTAGGTAATAAATTTCTCGCAGGAGAACATCCAAATTATCGTCAATATTAAAAAAATAGTCCGTGCATAAGTATATTCTACTATAACTTACTTATCTCTAACTAAATTTAGTTTTACCAACACTAAGTAGTTATGAAATAATAAGACTTAATAACAAATCATTAAATTATGAACTACAATATACTCTACACATGATTATTAACAAAGTCAATTTAAGTGAGCTTAAGTTAAATCATAGTAGTTCTATTGAAGATGATCTTAAAAAACATAGCATAAAAACAACATATTAAATCTATATTCACACTAAAACTACAGATATATTCTGAATACCTGTGACATTCTCCCGTTTTTTGACTAGATTAACTAGTATGTTTGAAACAGGCTGTTCAATTACCATATCAGGATCTCTCTACCATTTATCTGCAAATTTTGATCTCCCAGAAAATACTAATGTTCTCACCAATACTCTATCTCCAACCTTTAACTGTTCAAAACGGACCTGTAATAACTCTGCAAATTTTGATCTCCCAGAAAATACTAATGTTCTCACCAATACTCTATCTCCAACCTTTAACTGTTCAAAACGGACCTGTAATAACTCTGTTTATACCTTTCATTGTTTCTGTCGATGTTACCTCTTGCCATTTAGTATGCGTAATTAAGTCTTTTCTTAAGCTTCTGAACTTAGTTCTCCCGACTTTTTGTCTTTTGTGGCTAATCTTCCAAACCAAGATAGGCATCGATTGCTAATCCAGGAATCCACCCAAACATAGGGAAATGAGGCAAAGATCCTGTTGTCTCATGCTTTGTTGAATTATATGCGTTAACTAATGGTAAAAGGTCCAATCATGCTTTTGATCACTGTCTTACGTCCCTAACATCTTCAGCAATATCTGATTAAACCTTTCAACTTGCCCATTTCCCAAAAGGGTATATATAATTTAGGAAAAACTGTCAGTGCAAAGTAAAATAAATATTACTGAAATTTCTATTAAAAATTTCTTTTTGAAAAATCCAACCTTAATTGCAATTATCAACAAAGCCAAGCAACTCATTCTTGCTCTATGATTTAGTATTTTATACGCCTATGAATACGCAATACAGTAAAGGTTACAAATGGAAATATCGGCGATATATTAAGATAAAATTTACATACTTTATAGGAATGGATGATTCTTTTTAGGACTTCACTGATATCTAAGAAAATATAATGTGGTTAAAATCTACATGTTGAGGACATTTAGATTATTTATTTAGACTTGTAACGTGATGTCAAAGTCACATGATTTTAGCAATTATACTTACAGTTTAGAAGTCATCTATAAATTCCAATATTGGAAAAGCATAATCAAGTAAAAATCTTTAATTTATAATCCTTTTCAACACTATATGTTTTTGAGAAGAGCTGTAAACATATATAGATTCCCTTATTTAACTTCTAAAATTTGATTTGTTGGACGGCAGGTTGAATATTTAGCTGATCAACTAACTACATTAAATTTAGCTATAAATAATTTTTTGGCAAGATTTTACGAGGTTTGCAGCACGTTCCAAGTATCTTAATGCTTTTTTAGCCGGGCTTATTGCTCAAAGAGCAATAGCCGGCTTATGGGATCCTGTTCAAGGCAGGATGTTGACCCAATAGTCGCCAAGTTAAACTGACGTTCTGAAATATAGTGTTTCTACTTGTAATCGCTGTTGAAACAATTTATACTCATAATCTGATTAATTAAATATGAATATAAACTGTACTGTAATTATTATTGTGCAGTTATCAAAAATACATTTGTTTTTAGTAGAGAACTTTGAACAAATTCCTACGCATAGCCTGGTTCCCTGTCCCTGTTTTGCTTCGTTTACTCTGCGTCACTGCCTCTGCAAGGATGAGACAGGGTACCAGGCTAAATTTTCCACTCATTCGGCAAACCGAATCAGCCGAGGAGTCCCGAATGATGCAGGTGGTTCATGGAAGGAACTGCGATTGCGGTAAGGCGTTCTCCATTCTATATTGGTCAAATTATACAGCTGGTACAACGAAACTTATGCCGAAATCGGAGACTGCCGTACAATCTGACCACGTTTTAAAGTTTGTGTATGACAAAGATGCGCTGTTTATAAGGGGAATTGTCCAAGCCTCCATGCGAGACTGGAGCTACCAGGTTACTGTAAGTTCATCCCATTTCTTTGAGATTTTTGGAAGAAAAAAAAGTTTTTTTAAAAGTCTTTTATGTAAATCACGAAATAATGCATAATGTACAACACGTTTGGAAGTATATATGTTTTATCCTGCCTATGCAATAAATCCAGAACAAACCTCTTTCCGAATTTCCTTGTCTGAAAGCGTCTATGCAATGTCTTAATACATAATAATAGTTAATGTACAATTCTTTTTTTTCTCTCTCCACAATTTTCAAGTTTCCATGTAAACATGCTTTTTACTTTTAAAATTGATAAGAATATAAGTAAAATTCTAGGTGGTTATTTTTTTTTATTTTTTTTTATTAGATTACTCTTGGTTCTAACTACACAGTTGAACAGAGTACCTGTGAATGTGTAAATGGGATGGACAAATGTCACCATAAAGCCAGCATTCTTCTCTGTGGGTAATTTATGTGCAATTTATGTAATATGTAAATTCACTTGGTCTGTTTTAGGTATGCTTTACCAAATTTAATGTTAAATAGAAATTATATCAAAACATGCACACCAATATATATACCCGGTATATACAAGTGTGCAGTGCACCATGTGACTGTAGGTACATGTAGCAGGGTACTATTCGTGCCCTGGAACCTCCAAGTCCACTACCTTCGCATATATAAGCATACTTGTAACTATAAAATCTAACTTTAGGCCCCAAGACTATAATATAACTTAGTAAATTTATGGAACATGTTGATACAGGTACAAAAATGTCAGCAAAACTGATGTACGCCAGAGTTGGATTAAGCATCCAAAGAGTGCGCCACCTCGTCAAACTACGACGATGGAAGAACTTTTTCCTGCACCTGACAGGTTTATAAATTACAGGTATGCATTTATTATGACTGTTTCATGAATGGTGCAAAATATTAAAAAATGACAGTACCCCAAAAGTGAAAATATAAAAAATAGAGAAAAAGCACATTTTTTATGGGCAATATACACTTTTTTCAATGGATGGAACTGTATCTCTCTGGTCGTCCATCCTAATTTTTTCAGACCAGCAAGCTACAGATCTGCAGCTAGCATGGTATATGTAAAACCATTCAGTGTTGTATTATGCTCCATTTTTCAACTTTTGTCAAAAATTACAAGGGCAACAAATAGGCCAGTCAATGATAGGGACAGGGAGTTCCTATATCAGAAATTGACAACTGTAGGGAGATTTTCAGGTTAATATATCTGGTGTTTTATTTTAGTGTCACATTGTTTACGACTTTTTTTTATTGTTACTTTTTTGAAAATTTATACTGTGATAGGATAGAATGCATATGCACATGTATATATACATATAAATTCACAAAACACCTAACTCATTACACCCGGACTTTGGACTTCAGATATTTAATGGCTTATTTGACATTGGACTGAAATTCTGACAAGATGTGCAGTCTTTCCATTCTTTTTGCTTTTTTTTGTCTTTTACATGTTTTTTTGTTCTTGTCTCTTTTGTTTTTGTGTTGACTTTGTTTTAAACTTTTAATTATACATTTATACTATCAATTTCAATTTAGTGTGAAGTTTTGCATCACGTCACAATCTTTTTTGACAGATGCATTCAGCGTAAACAATTCATGTGATTGATTAACTCATATTATCAACCTTGACACAGAAATAGTTTGTTGTACAAGCAAACAATCAGGGATTAGAAGAAAGTCCAGTCGTAAAGCTTGCGGTTAGGAGGCGTATACTATTTACCTTGAACGCATCTGTCAAACTAGAAGATTGTGACGTAACATAAAACTTCAACTCAACTGCAACCTTTAGTAAAATGTTTAAATATTATTCACCCTATTTCTCATATACTTAAAGGAAGTTATTTGTACATTCTTTTCACATGTATACATATTGAAATCCAAAATTTATTTGAAGTAGTCAATAAAATAAGTTTGAAAAAATATTTAACATATATACCAGTATTAAGAATTGGTGATGTAACTGCAGTATTTGTTGTCTTTTTCACCGAGGGTTTAATTTTTTTTAATTAAATCAACAGCAATGCATTGGATACTATCCCCCGAGCCGCCTGTGCCTCCACTTGCAGTGCCTCTAGTTGAAGACCTCATCTCTAGCCAGGAATTTATTTCTGCAGAGAATCCTATCGCTTGGATGAAGCAAAAATTAATGATAAATGAGCAAGAAATCCAACAGGTAAGAACAAATGAGTTGCATAATGAATAGAATGTATTCTGTTTTATTATGAATGTTGTTTAAGTTTTAAGATTTTTGTCATGTTTTAGATTGCCTATCTTACCACGGGTCAAAAGGAAAATTGCATGTGGTCATCTGTTAGGAAGAATAGATTAACAGCTTCAAACTTTGGTTGTGTTTTGGCAGCGATCAAGAGAAATAGGTATACTAGTAGTTTACATGCCTTTATATGTATATGTAATTATAAATGAGACTTGTAAAAGCAGTTAATTATAAAATCAAAAATATTGAAAGTTTGCTCCTTATATAACAGATATCCTGTCTCCTTACACAAAAGATTATGCTCAGCTTATGATCTGTCAAAGAAGGATGCCATTATTTGGGACGTGCAATGAAAAAGTCGCAATTGAAAAGTATAGAACTTTTGGGGATGCAGTTGTAGAGCCAACAGGTTGGCATATTTCTTTCCTAAGCAAATTTCAATTTCTTTAAAGCAAATAAAAATTGATGATAAATGAAAAATTTTCTTGAGCTAATTTATTTAAAATTCAGTTATTAAACTGAAGTTGAAGATAATGAATATAAATATACTGTTTTTATGTTCTATTTATAACAAGTCATCAATGCATAAGAAAATCAGAGTGTTGCATATTAATGCTATTTTGTAACTTTATAATACTGTTCATATTAGGTATCTGGCTACACTGTAATGGGGTTCTTGGGTCAAGCCCCGATGGACTCATTCGTCGTCCTGCTGCATTCGGATTCAGCTATCAGAATCCAGGACTCGCTGACATATTAGAGATGTCAAACGTTAAGCCAGAAATACTGGAGGTGAAATGCCCCTTTTCAGCAAAGAATATGACAATTCCAGAAGCTATTGAAAAAGTACATGATTTCTGCCTAGGTAATAATAGTGTATATGTATTTGTTTAAATATGTTTTATGTACTGAGATATTACTTTAAATAATTCCAATATATTAGTTTGGATAACTTTAAGTACAATTTAGCAATTGTTAAAAAAGTTTTTTCCTTCTGTTGTAATGTTAGTCCTCAAGGCAGATGATTTGCCTTCTCACTTTATTGTACAGTAAGGAACAAAATACTTACACATGTAAATATTTATTAGTTAAATAGTTTCGTCTTATAATAATGATTGAGGCACCAATGAAAATTCTTATTCTTTAAAAATCTTCAACATATATATTTTTTTCATATAGAGGTTCAGGATTTTAATGGAGTCAAGTCCTTCAAGCTACGAGAGAACCACCAATACTATGATAAAGTGCAAGGACAACTTCATATAACTGGGAAATCCTTGTGTGATTTTATGGTCTGGACACCAAAAGACTGTGCAATTGTGAGAATTAACAAAGACATCAATTGGGAGATCAACATATCTGTTTTGACAGACTTTTATTTCTGTAAATTTTTGCCGTATTTACAACAGCTATAAGATATAACATTAAACATGGTGAAAACATTTTAATTTTAATATCTTAGTTATCTACACTTGCAAAATTCTGAGCAATTTCCTGCATAAGGCGATCCTGAAAATTGACTAAAACACAGCATAATTGAAAGACTTTTGTAGAAATATATCTAAATTGCTGCGGAACATGCCTTAAAATTTCATAATTCTTAATACGCTCATTTGCTCTTTCAACATGTATGCGTGACTTAGCAATTTTTCGACATAGTTGGACCTCACTGGGGGTGTATTGGGATTTAGATGTAAGAAAGGGAGGAATATTTAGATGTACTCCTTGGGGCAACAACTTGTGAATAGTGAACCCTTTGTCTGCTAAGATCATATCACCTGGAGATAACTGTTCTAAGACTTTACAATGTTCTACAATTGCAACATCAGATGTGCTGCCAGGGTACAATTTACTAATAAATACCAAAGCACCATTAGGTGCAACACCTGTAACACTTTTAACAGTGTGAGAATTTTTGTATCTGCTGTATGTGCTGGCCTGCAATCTCATATCATTCCTGGAACATCTTGGGTGATTTCTGTTGCATTAAGTACTATTCTACATGAACTAAAATCCCCAAAACTTGTAGGCATAGACCCTTTGCACTTCTGGAGAGAAGGAATGCGACTCTCTACGAGTCCTTCATATAATATTTCATGCAAAGCACAAATCTGCGAAGTAACATTGTTATTGGCAGATGACGGACTCGTGTTAAACCTCCAGAAAAGGGGTGTTCATTGTCAGTTTCATTAAAGTCATCAACAATTGGTCAGTCAATGAAATGAAAGATGGTGTCCATCCATCAATATACTTTATCTGAAACCTCTGCATCATTTCATCAATGGCAAGAAACATGTCAGGACGTAGACTTGTGTACATCAGCATCTATATTAAAACATGATCGGGACAACATACACTAAAACAAGATCGGGACAACATACGCTATTGCTTGCAATAGCAGACTTTCTAGTCATTATGTCGTCCCGAACGAAGTTGGGGACGACATATTGCGATTGTATGCATGTTTTTAAATACATCCCTAGTGTATCAGTAATATGATCATTTTTCTGCTAACTGTTGTTGTTGAAACACAGGTAACAAAATTCGATGATAATCAGCATGCACAAAATTTTGCTGGCTAACTGTGACCTCTTAGCTTCGGACGTAGGAAATATTGATCCTTAGTAGTGCCTGACGCCATGACATAAGGCAAGAAAAAAATGCTCAATAACAATAAAGAACAAGTATATAAAGCTCAAAAATAAAAAGATAAAATCACCCTTATACTTCATCAAAGTTAAACCTATTGTTCTTATATAAAATTTAATGATGCTTTTTCATGCGCTCCATCTAATAATTCCTTACATCATTCATACTTTAACTGATACCTGTTCTTTTCACCTGTGTGCTGTTCTTAAGCCCGGCTTTCAGTACTTTCAGTACTTTGATTGAGTTTATGTGTAAAAACATGGCAAGATAGATGAAGCCTAAGGGTATGCTCTTGCAATAAATCGATTTATTAGGGCCCTTCTCTTTTTCAATGAATGTGCATACAAACACATGACAGTATCACTTGTCTGGAGAATATACGGACAGTTTATAAATAATATAGTAAAACAGACATCGCATCCAAGATAACGACCTTTTAATTAATTGCAAATAGTATTTTATTTGAAAACAAAAGACATTTTTCTTTGTACAGAGTGTTACTTGATCAGATTCTCACTGTATACAAACTGGCGTAATTTTTGCAAGATGACGTCACACTCACAAGCACATTACAATCAATGCTTTGTTTATATATTGTTATTTGGGATTTAACAAACAATAAAACTGCATGCAATAGTAAGTTTTACGTAGTCCATAGCTATCCAGCAGTTTGAAATAGCAAAAATATAATTTTGTGGTATTTTGAAGACCTTTTATTTTGTGTGACGTCATAGTAAACATTTTCCGTACAAATTAAATTAGGCCCCGCCTCCTCACTGTAACCTTAACTGTGCTGCGTATATGTTGTTTTTTTAAGGGTTTTACCACCTATTCTATACCTTGCTTTAATTGAAATCTATGAAATCAAATAATTACTTCAAAAGTTTCAATATCAAAGAATTCACATCAAAGCACTTATTACTTAAAATAATTCCAACCTTGTTAAATTATGTATTGGTAAACTCAGTTGCTTCAAGGTTATGCAATTAGAGAATCATTATTTCAATTCTACTTTTTATGAGATTCCATACCCTCACAACAATAAATTGTATCTTTTTGCATGGACTTATTTTATGGGTGATATTTTAATTTGCTATCTTTTTGTACTCAAACAAAAAGACAACTGTACAATTGATTTGAAAAACATTCCCTTATTCTTATGCGTAGAGATATTCTGGAAGAAACTAATCTTACAGTGACGTCATGATGAGGCAAAAGGCGCCGTTAATGATTGATTGATTGTATTTTGTTAGACGTCCCTCTCGAGAATTTTTTTAAATATATATCAAATTGCTAGTGAATGCATACAAATTTTGTCCGATACTTAGTACCCGGGACCATTGAGCAGTGAGGGGTCTTTTTAGATCCAGCTCTTACTTCGACATTGAACCTTGATTTTTTGGGTCTCATTCGAAGGGCCGGTCGCCATGTCCCTCAGAAAGATTAGTACCCTCGACGTAAGGATCGACGCAGGGGTAATAAGGAAGCAAACAAAATATTCTACCTTGACTAAATCAGTGCTTCATTATGACGTCATACATGTAGTTGGCGAGATAACGTCAATTTTAGAACACAGGTTTCCGTTATTTGATATTTAAAGATATAATTTAACTCTAAAAAATGAACAGAAACGTGTAAACTTTAACAGAAATAAATATTTTTTTATTTTGTTATGCTGTATGTTTCATTTTGATGACAATCTACCACCGATGACGCCATACATGTACATCAAATCACTTGGGAATTGATCATGTTGTGTAAAGAGAATTTGGCTATGGCGGTATGTACAAATATAGTTACGTAAATAGAGTTTAAAAGGAAATTTCGTGAATATTTTGTGAAATTCATACAGAGTTCAGTTAATTAAACATATATGCTAATTTTTTTTTTCATCGATTATATTCTTTTTCGAAGACAGTCTGCTAGATACGTATCCCGGTCGGCCTTTCCTCTGTCATTTGTGACATAAATAATGCAACAGAACAACAATAAGTTAGATATTTCAATACATAAGTTTTGTACAGATGGAAAGATGGCCTTCTGACAAACTTGGAAAGTACTGTTAGAATCCCGAGTTAAGCATGGTTTTACATAAAAACTCGGTTCATATGTATTAAATTCAAAACACAGGGTAAGGTTTCGTGCAAATGTGTGAAATAATTATTTTACTGACAAGACAGTGTGATTCTAGAAGCACTTTTTAGGCGAAATAGATGTTTTTCCACTATATTATTCACTCAAAGAAATTATTTAACTTCGGGGTATTGTTGTTCTGTAAGCTTTTTATTACATGTAATAGGGAAAATTCGCTATTAATAAAATTCACGTGATGCCGGGGCGATGCTGCACGTCTTTGCGTTAGACACTGTTTTATCTGTATGCAATAGTTAATTAACAGTTTACGTTTATCGGCGGTTTTGGTAATTTATCAAACTTAATTTCTTTAAAAAATCTAAATTTACCGAGAATGACTTATATGCCTCCCTAACATACTCGCGAACTCCTTAAGTCGAGGCTGCGCCGTTTATGAAGATATTATGATTATCAAAAGGTTAGTTTAAACATTGTGTGTCTTTTCGGTGATTTAGAACATTGAAAATATAAATATTATGAATATTTTTAAATTTAGTGTGAACTATTGTGTGTACATCACGCAATAATCCACGTGGGTATATTTGTTTCATAAAGCGCGTAAGATTACGTGACAAGTATCTGCGACTTGAAGACCAGAAACTAAATTGCACAATATTTAACATTTCGTAATACTAATTAACTTACATAACGATGTATCTCAGCTTAAGCTTTTAAATCATCTATCAATGATGTATTTCAGCTTAAGCTTTTAAATCATCTACCAACCCTTAGAAAAAAAGGATGTACTTTTTATCAATTGTAATTGCAGCCTGGAGGACCGGACTGCATGCTCTATACATATATGTTTAAAAGTTGGTGTATGGGAATTGAGGTGGGAGAAGTTATTCAGAATTAAAGGTTTTCTAATTATAAATATTAAAAAGATTGTCAGTCAGAATGTTCTTCCTCTTTATAAATAACAAGATACATAATAGAATTACTTCCATGCAGCGAATTTGTAAAAATGTATATGTTTTTGATATCTGATATATAAAGTTGCTTCTCATTTGCTATCGAAAAAACGACAAATCCCTTTTTTTTAGAATATCGAATTTTACTAATCGCATAAAAACGTTCTCTACACAGTTCGTGTTTTTTTTTTAAAGTGAAATACATTGTTTTGAAAATAGGTGTTGCATGAGTCTAGTTTCAATTTATATTTTATGCTGCCAACATTTACCTGAAGATTTTATATAGTTTAAAAAGGGTATCGTTTTTCTTCGATTTTCATCGGACTATAAGTTTTCAAAATATTCTCGACTATCGTCTCCATCATCTAGACGCATGTCTTTTTAAGACATATTGAATTCGAAGCGGTTTGATGATTAAAACTCATTTCCATGGTTTACTTTATTTGTTTCCCGGGCGACAATTGATGGTTGCATCAATGTTTTCTTGTTTTGATATTTTAATCCATTCCATACGGTTTTGTTGTAAGTTTATACTCCCTCACAGCAAGATAATTAAGATTCATTGATCGCAATTCCTTTTGTCATATGACGTCAATTTGTACGCATTAAGATGCTGGTCAATTGATTGTATGTTGTTTAACATGTTCACCATCTGTCTCGAGAATTTTTCAGCCAACTTGCCAATGGATATCTGAAAAGTTTGTCCTATACTCGGCACGTACAGACACTGAGCAATGTCGTATCAGCACCCGTTTTATACATTTTCACCTGAAGGACCAGTCTTCACGAACTAAGGAACAACTCCTCGGATGTAGATCAAATTACTTATTATGTAAATGTGTTTTGTAATCAAGTAAAATATCAAATGCAAATATATAGCTGTTTAAACCTTTTATTCACATTCTGTCTGTATATTCTCCGGAAAGTACATGTGATAATGAACAATTTTTTATGCTGATTCAATGACAAAAATACTAAATAAACATTATATACGGTTGCTGAACTTATATTGATGAATGATGGTAAGATTTGGCTGTATGAATAAACGAGTTTGCTAATGCATTTGTATCGTTTAGTGAGTTCATTGCTTACGGTATCTTCCAAGTTCACAGTTTTCACAGTTATTAAACTTGGTAAACAAGATCATATGTAAAGTAAAAGAGTGCCAGTATTCACCAATCTTCGTTATCTCCATATATTTCAGTGAATGACGCCTTTATTAAAAGTATGTTTCCATGTTTATTAATAATTATAACATATATTTTAACTAAAACCTCCAAAAATGATCTTAGGGGAAGAGTATTCAAATTAAACTGTCCTGTAAATAGTCTATATCGCATCATTCCAATTACCCATTTGTTACAATATGCTTAAGGTAGAATTCTTTTCATGTTTCTTGTGTTTAAAAACTAACGAATTTTCACAGAATCAAGAAGCCAATATCACAAACTGATGGTATCAGTGAAATTAAAATTGACCGTTTTATATAAGAGACAAGGTCAGGTCAAGGTCGTTACCTTTTTCCTAGACACTAAAAATAAAACTTTACTGTTGCCAATTTTGTGATCCCTACTTGTATTTCAAAAGATTATTTTTTTTACTTTTTCCATATAAAGATACTATCGTAAAGGGCCTATAAGACAATATTACCAAATTGATATCAATACTTTAACTAAAATGAATATTAGCTAATCCTTATATCCTCCACTTTTCCTAAATTTTATGGATATATATTATAGTTATTTTTATATGCTTCTAATATTTAAATTTGTCTCATTTTCACATATGGTAAAGTTGTCACATGAAGATACAAAATGATAAAAAACAAACGTTATGATTGTTTACTCAGAGAGAAATTAAAAATACTTTTTATGAATTTTTTTTTACTCAAAGCTGTACTCAGATTGGAAGCTTATAAAAGCTACTGTAACACAGTTCTATTTTTGTTTGAGAGATCATATACTTTTTATATATTTAGTAAAATCAGTCCCTTATTATTAATTAAATTAACATTTGAAAATTTCTTTCAGTCTTTGATTGTGTAAAAATTATAACTAAATTCATTGTTTTATAATTATTTTGAAAGACAGGCAAAAAGATATTTGCATACGCCACAATTCCGCTAAAAATATTGTCCCTGCTAGTTTTCAAACGCGGTTTACCATTTTTATTTCAAGTTGTACAATTGTGATGAGGAAAGAAAAATATGGTATTCTAAATTTCTTATACCTAAATTTATAAGACATATAAGCAAATGTACTTTGATCATTTTACCTAGTCAGAAATCAGAGAATTATCCTATCTTAATTTTTTAAAAAGATATTAGGACTTATTCATGCGTATTATATTTTTGATTAATGATTTTATTTTTGTGTAAAACTTGACACATTTTTCCTAGTTGTCACAACCTATCATAAATATGCCTTTGAGGGATTGATTTTTGTGTATAACGGAGCGTTCGATATTGAACACTTTCGGGATGTTTCGGACATATTCATTTACGTTATACAAACTGTGTGTTAGATAAAACAACAGTTGCAAGCTATTAAACGCTGAAATTTTCTAGACCATATATAGTTTCATAATATAATCGCTTTATCATCTAAACGATAAATCAATTTATTTCAAAGGCACACCCTCAATGTATACGTATTATGCCAAGTTTTAACACGTAAACACAAGGAGCATTAAAGTATTTGAAAATGTTGTCAACATGATGGTATCTTAAAAATGATAACATCTTATCAATAATACCAATATTTATTTTAATGTAGTTGATCAGAATGATATTCATTTTGCAGTCTAACAAATATATGACCTACATGATATTTATTTTATTTGCAAATTATGGAAGAACAAATTTAAAGAGTAATTCTTTTTTTTTCGTGCGAATACCATCTGAATTAGTTTGTATGATATTCTCAATATTTTCTAGACATTCCAAATGAAGATATCGATATCGATATTTTTGTAAGATACTCTTGCAATATGCTCTTAAAATTAAAGCTACATGAAATCTATGTCAAAATCGCTTGAAGTTTAATTATAAGATTCGCTTGACTTGTTTTATCAGGAATTATCGTGAGATGGAGCACAAAGCTTGTGTGACAAATCGGCAGGGGACACTTACTCCTCCATATCACCTGATCCCACCTCTGATGTTTTGGAGGTTCGTGTTTGCTGTGTTCCTATCTTTTATTGTTTTATTAACTTTTGATTTTGAATTCTAATCGTTATTTACATATATATGTTTTATTGGTAAGGATTCAAATAATGTTTAGAAAATTCGTTTTTATCAATTTTAAGCCTAATAACCATTTGAATCAAAAATCCATATCAGGAAAAAAAAGGTTTGAAGTGGAAGGATCAAGCCCTTCTTGTGCATGAAAGTTGAAAAAAAAATCCTTGTCAAAAAAGTTAAATTGCTTACATCTTCATATCTTTTATGAAATTCATGTTAATTTAATATATTATTTATGTGAGCCCCATTCACCTGCGTGTGATCAGGAGGATTAACGTTCCTTTGTCAAGTAGTCACTGTGAACCCTGTTAAAGCCGATCATTGGATATACTTGATATATTATTTAAAGAAGGAAGCTTATTTCAACTTATGTTATACGATAAGCATAACTTAGGACAGTTTAGGCTTTATAAAGCGAGGTGGGGTTTAAAAAAAGCGTAAACTTCCCAAGTAATAGTATATCATATACATGTAACATAAGTTGAAATAAGTATCATTCTTTATAATTTAATTTCAGTGTACATGTAGACACTCCTGCTGTGAATCTTGTTTAAGCTGATTTTTAAATATACTTGATATAATTTATGTCTATTATTTAAGGAATGAAGATTATTTCAACTTATGTCATACGATATAATATAACTTGGGGCAGATGTTTATAAAAATGCGTAAATAACCCCAAGCTATACTATATCGGAGTAATACGTTTTTGACGTATTTATTTATGACGTAGGCAACTTATGTTTTGTGAAATGAATTTCATCTTTTACTCAATCAAATGACGTGTTAAAAACGAAAATTAAACTATTTGATCGTGTACTGAATAATCCTAATCGGAACTGGGATGCCGTTATATTCAATATATTTTATTGAAATGCTGGTAATATGTTCCATCTTTACAGTGATTATGGATGAAGCATCAGAAAATAACAAACAGTATTCAAGATCTAAATTTCATTAATCAACACGAAATAGGAGCAGAGAAACGCATACTCCAGAACATCAGAGGAGGGAACAAGTGCCATGGAGGAGAGGGCATCCCCTGCCGACAGGTCAAAACCGCCCTGTTCTCCTTTTCATGATAGAGGAAATAATGGAAAAACGTATCGATAGTTCAGTTTGTTAATATTCGCCTGACAATAAGCATTGAAAAGGAGAATCAATGAAGTTGGTTAGTAATTCACTATAGTCCTAAAGAACTTAAAACAAAACCGGTTTCCGTCACATCCGCCATCCCCATCCTAATTGTCTGATTTTAATAAGCTATTTGACATCATAACCTTATTCAAAATTGTCGAAAGTTTTAATCCGGTAAAAAAAAGTTATAAAAAAGAAATTGTCAAATTCGTTGCGCAAAGCAGTTGGTCGCTGTCAGCTGTCGCTGATAAAATATATAGTAGGCTATTAAGTTTTATTCACTATATTGACAAAATATAGTTACATGTGGTTTGTAAATTCGCCATCTCATGATATGAAACAGTATTCGGGCTGGTGTGAAAAACAGCTTTTCACTTAATAGCTGCTGTGAAAACATTGCCTCACCTTATTTATTCCGGAAGTTTATAAGTACATATTTAATATCTGCCTCTACTCTGATTATTCCAGACAAGGAACTGTATTAAGCAAGGTGTGGTCAAGCAAAGGTATGTTTTTTTTTTTTTTTTTTGGTAAAATAGAAATTATATTAAAATTAATTTGAGTTGCATTTTTTAAAAAAAAATAATTTGGCTGTTTAGATATGTTACTTTTATAAATCTGTGTTTAATTTAAATATTTATGGTCATATAGAGTTATATCAAGATTAAATTGCTTCAAGAGAAAGAATTTTATACATTGGAATACCCAGTTTTATAATAGAAATTGTTCTTGTAAAAGGCGAAAATAGTGTGATTTTTTTTATTCAATCAAAGCCTTATAAATTGTTCTTTAATCATAAATATGAATAATAGAAGACAATAAAGGTTTTCTTTTTCTGTCTTTGAAATAGTTATTTCAAAATTTTAAACAAATTTGAGGCTCATATTGCTCCAATAGTATGTAATTACGATAATGCTTTTAAAGAATATTGCAGCTTCCTAAAATAAGCTTTCGCAATTTAATAGCATTTACGCAATTTGATTGAAATCTTTATTGGAAAAAAAAGTATTTTATCGCAAAAGAATAATAAAAATAATAATCCCACTATTGTTTTTCTTGTAAAATAGCTTCCTTATGTATTTCTATCGGCTAGAGTATAATTTAATCTATTTTTTTTATTGTAGAAAATGACATACATTTTCTTTTCTATTTGTTTGATGAGGATATTTTTGAATACACTAGAACTGAAAGAGAACAGACATATGCTCACTGAAAACGAAAAATTCAACATTGAAGAAGAGGATTTCCATAGCAATACATTTCAAGAAATAGAATCCATGATAAAATTATATAATCTGCTCATTCAAAGACAAAAATTGAATAAAGCAAGGGGAATGACGCAGGATGAAGTGGAAATTTACACAGGAAACAAAAGAGAAATGAGATCACGTGAAACCAAAGGATATCAATTTAATCTACTCAAAACTATGAGCGGAAACAGAATGCACAAAAGAGTTTCACGGTTTTCTATTAATAACGATTTGTATTCTCTGTCAAGATTATTGTGGAACACCCACAAACAACCGAGAAGCGGTAGATCTAAAGGAGTTCCGAGTTCACGGAATTCGCCATACATTTATCGTGGTTATAAGTACGGGAAAATGGCGCCTACAAAAATTCAGGCAATGCTGATACAGATTGGATAGTATAACAGTGTTTCTCTTTGATCAACAGAAATGAATTGTCTATAATCTTTTGAATTGTTCTGAGTTAAAGAATAATGTTTGATTTACAACCGCCAGCGATTATTACTTTGAAAATAAGTATAAAGAAATTTCAATTTTCATTTAAGCAAACAATTGTACATTTTGAAATGGTTGTCAAATTAATAATGTTGTGTTTTAAAGGTTTAAAATGATCAATAAATATTTCTGTATAATCATCGAAGAGCAATTGTTCAGATGGACGCACTTTAAATACTTTTTTCAGAAATTTCAAAACACTGTCTATCACCTTCATTAAAAGAGCGCCATGAAATAATAACCTCAAAGTGAAAAGCCTGGACATGATTTTCTGTCTGTTGGTAACGTTTTGCATCCTATTAACTGCTAGTGAAAGGAATTTCAAATATTGTATATTAATTGTGCAATGTTCGGAACAATGGCTTGAACACTAAAAAACTGATCTTGATTCTTTAACTTGACTCTAGTTTCCGACATTGTAAGTACATTGTTTAATAAGGTATTTGAATTCTTTTGGTTATTGCATTTAATAGTAAAACTGTAACAGACATACTATGGCAAATCACATTAAAACCTTGATCCTTGGCATCTGATAATCTTGCGAACGCTTTTACATAAGCGAAATGCAAAATTGAGGTCATGAGAGCATGCTAAATATTCTAGGTCTATATCATTAAACAATGGTTGCTTTTAAATGTAATTATAGTTATCATGACAAATCAAAAACGAAAAAAAATATTGAAAAGAATAATGTATCATATTGTAGTCAACAAATGTATTCAAGTTTTAATCAAATCAAGGAAAAATTTATTTAAGAAATGAATGTAATATATTTTCCTTTGATTGATGTATTATCGATCAAAGGAAAAAATATTATATTCATTTTTTATCATTTAATTATGATTTTAAGTTCATGAAACGGAACTTTCTTTCAATTATCTATTAAATTTACGCATCAAAAACCACGCGCACGAATACATCACAACAACTTTACCCTAACGTTGCAAAAATTCAAAATGGCTCAAGGCCAACAGAAAAAACGTTCTCAAATAATGTTGTGTCATTGCTAGCATTCTCTAAGATAAATTAAAATTCTTTAACATAAAAACTTACCTGTTGTATTATCCCAAAGTGTATATTTTCCCCTGTCATTTATCTAAGTCCGTAAATGTAACAAAGGGAAGCTACTCAAGTATCATAACAGTTCTAGATCACAGGAATTTTTGATTTCATTTGCGCATCTTTTCATCTGAATTTCAAACCGAACATATAAATATGTATCACAACCTGTCAATGCTGTAAAACATGGAAAAGTCTGCTGCCGACTGTTTAAGATTAAAAGAATTCCGTCCACTCCTCATTCATGCAGTGTCGTTTTTCTCAATTATTCGTTTCCCACAATTTAAAAGACTTAACGGTTTTCCCCGCTGTGATAGCAAAAAAAAACATTTCTTCGGAGTTCTGTTGTTCAGGGATAATTAAAAAAAGAAACGATAGAAATAAGCCAGAAACGTAACGGACGGGTTTCAAAATTCAGGAAAATATTTATTAAAATAAAAGTATTTAACTTTTTCCTTCCAAAAATAATCTGGAAGCGGGAATATACATGTAACGACTACCAAAGTAGTTCCGGCTGCTTAGTGCAAGAGAACTCTAGATTTCATTGATGAAGTAATTTAAATAATATTTATCCAATCAGAATCAAGTATTCTATAGAAAATAATTGTATTGTAGTTGTAACACATCATTTGATTGGTTAAACGGTTTTATCGCGGTTTCTAAAGCGTAAACTGCCCCAAGTTATGTTATATCGGATAACATAAGTTGAAATAAGCTTCATTCCTTAGTTAAATGAATAATGCATGAAATGTAAAACCCTTTTTAAAGCAATTCACAGTTTCAGTTTTTTAAGCAACCATGACAACCCTGTTCTGCAAATTTAATTTTAAAACTAAAAAAAATATAATCACTTTTATTTTTTGTTAGATAAGTTTGATTGAAATTTGACCGACAGTGATGAAGGGTTTGATTAAATTTAGCATGCAAATAGAGAATTTTTTTGTCACATATATTTTTTCTGCTCAAAAATGATCCTTCTGTTATTTTAATAAAATATTACAGAATTGCGATGTCATATTAATTTAAAACAGCTTTAAGGGGTGTTAGATATCTGTGGTCAGCGCATAACATATTTTTTTAATTTTTCCAAATAATATTGTCAATGTAGCTTTGTTTGTTATAAGGTAAATATATTGACAGAAAAGTACTTTTTTTTAATACGAATACCACCCTTCTCCAAATCAAACTTTGATAAAGTAATATAAAATAACGTTTTAAAACATAGGGATATATATGCAAACTTCCGATACTCATTGAGTCAAATGCTAAATGACGTTTTTTATACCAATTGTTAGCTCATATCTTATACACTGACTGGAATTGACGACGGATTTTTTCCCGTTATTTCCTGATTATGACAATGAGCACACGGCGGGTGTGACCGGTCGGCAGGGAATACTCACTCCTCCATGGCACCTGATCCCTCCTCTGATGTTTCGGAGGTCCGTGTTTGCTCTGCTCCTATTCTGTATTGTTTTATGGACTTTAAGATTGAATACTGTTCGTTATCTCCATATCTATTTTTACTGACCCATTTTGTATGTTTGATATGATATTTAATTATCAGGATTTCTACAGAAAAAATCGGACATACGTCGATATTTTGGGGCCATAAAATTTTCGTTAATTTAGAGTTCGCGTAAAATATGTAAAAGTTCAGCAGATTTTAAGAAATTTTCAAAATATGACTTTTGGGAGGCTAAATTAGACAATATACAGCATATACTTGTTTACCAACATATTTATATAGTTTGATGGACCTGTGTTTTAACAATTCATTGGTTTGACGTCATTAATGACAAATAATAAACGATATGTTACAAATCACTTTACATTAGACTTTGTCAAAAAGGTTGGCCGAAAATTTGGATCACCAATCATCAAGCAACAAAATGTTTTGTGGTATAAGACTCCTGTACCTGGTGCAAAGAGATGTTTACGATGAAAAATCCCAGCCATAAGCATTGGAAACAAGTTGAGTTGAAGGGGTTTGGGGTCGACTTGACTGGTCATTTGTTAGAAGAGAATATATAACATTAAAATAAAGACAAACTGAACAGACAGGAATCAGACGTCAAAGGCTTACGTCAGGACTGCTGTTAAGCACTTTGTTCAGATTCATGATCGGGATTGTTAAATCGTCTGTTTAATGAATTATCTCCTAAATCTCTATTTTTTTTCATATTAATTGTAAGACTGTTACTGATTCTCTTCACATTGTAGTGTTCAAGCATATCCCGTTATTTCCCGGACAAGAATCACATGGGAAACCGATTCACAGGGAATGCTCACTTCTCCATGACACCTTATCCTTCATGGACTGATCGACCTGCAGAAGAAGGAGGGTACGACTCCACCTGCTGGTGTAGGGCTGCAACAATCTCTACACAGAGTTATCGTTCCACTTATACCTCTAAAAGGAGGTAGTTTAAAATGACCCACAAGAAGATTAATACCTTATATGTTTTTTAATGTGTCAGGTTGTTTTCTATAAAAACTAAACCATGCTGATATTTATCGGCAAAGCGTTTTAAATTTTTCGCGTGGTCAGTGTAATATCATGCCGAGAAATAATTATAAGATATTAAGAAAAAAGCAATACTAGTATCTGATTTTGAATCTCATAAATAAACCTTCATTTAAGAAACTCAGCAAGACTTTATAAGTTTTACGTTTACATCTTATGATGCAAAAGGTAAAAGTAAGTTTTGCCAATAATCTTGGCATTTAGACGCTAACAGAGGTATTGTAGCGAAGCGAAAACTAACTCTGGGTAGGGATTAGGGCCGCAAATTCAAATCTCTACACGGTACTGTGGAACATTTGTCAGTAAAATGGGATTTGAGATGGGAAAATGGGTAATTTGACGATGAATAAAACAACAGTGAATAAACTTTATTATATAGCTAAAACTAGTCTCTAATAAAGAACTACTAAAAATCTAGAGACGTTTAGCGTTCAATACAAGTATCTCGGCGTTTTATTGAAGGCCGAGTTTGTATAACGTATATGAGTATCCCCAAAACAGTCTGAATACGAGCGTTCAATTTTGAACGTGCCATTGTGAACAAAAATGTCTGTTCAAATCATCAGAGTTAAATTAGAGAAAGGAAGTGGCATCTAGGTAAGATGTTTTCATTTTTACACAAAAATGAAATTATTTATTAAAAATTTAGTACGTATCAGACCAATAACAACAGCATATTGCTCAGAAGTGTCATCAGAATGATGCAAAATTGAACACTTACAGGACAGTCGTTAATTCGAATACTGATACTAAAATATCATTAATTTGAATTTTTTATATGGATTGATTGATTGATTGTATATTGTTTAACGTCCCGCTCGAGTATTTTTCACTCATATGGAGACGCTTTTTAAATGGAATAATTATTATAAATTATGAAGAAATATTTTAGATATATAAGAAAGAAAATATTGAACTTATATATTGGTTAATATTGGCACTCGTTGGATGAACAAATGCGCTTGCAAGCTCGTGCATTTGCACAGCCAACTTCTGCCAATATTCACCGATATAAGTTCAATGACCTTATAGTATTGATTTCAGTGAGGCTTTTAGTCCGGTATATCAGGATATATACATTCATAGGAAATATTAATATTCCAATGTCACAAAACTTACCTATTGAGTAATATTAAAATTGAGGCTTGCGTCATGCTTGCGTCATGCTACATGAAACTCAAGTCCTAGTTTCACCCGATGTACTGTAAATAACTTTTTATTCGCAAGAACTTTATTTTCGCGTAATTACGCGATACGGTATGCTCGCGAGAATTTAATTCTCGCGTATAATACATTTCCTTAAGATTATATAGAGCAATGACCACAATTCAAGAAAATTTTGTCTCGCTAACAAAAAGTCAATGACTCTCTCACGAAAACAAGGTGTCGGAAAATTAAGTGATCTACAGCATATCAGTTAAGTGATTGCTACCGCCTCTTATTCTATGACCTTGTGAGCAAATACAACTTATCATTTAGTCAAAATACTAACTGACGTTTTTCATACAAATTGTTAGTCCATTATTTATAGGTGTACACTTAATTGACGACGGATTTTCCCCCCTTATTTCCTGATCATGACAAAGAGCACAGGGCGGGTGTGACCGGTCGGCAGGGGATGTTCACTTCTCCATGGCACCTGATCCCACCTCTGATGTTTCTGGGGCCCGTATTTGCTCTGATTTTATTTTGTATTGTTTTATGGCCTTTGAGATTGAATACTGTTCGTTATCTCCATATCCTTCTTTATTAACCCATTTTGTATGTTTGATATGATCTTGAATTATCTCCATCTCCTTATCCTTTAATCCTTTGTAAGACCATCTCCCAATTTAAGGACAACTCTTGTCCTCTATTTTGGACTAAAAATGAAACACATTGAGATAACTAACAGTATTTAAACTCAATAGTCCATAAAAAACATAAAAATGGTGTAGAAGAAACACGGATCTCCAAAACATCAGGTGCCATGGAGGAGTAAGCATCCCCTGCCGACCGGTCACACCCGCCGTATGTTTTTTGATCGGGAAATAATAAAGAATTCCTTGAACAATGCCATGTGTATATAATTGTCTAAGAATTATTATGATAAAAGGTAGTCAGCATTTGACTTACTGATAACTTGTATCTACTGACAATTTATTATAAATCTACTTATGACTAAAACATTGCAAAACTTTACACAAAACTGTTGATAGTCATATTTTAGCAACTTTATTGTTGATAATTTAGCTCTGTTTAGATATTGCACGTACCTAGAGCATGCTCTTACTTATCGAATAAACTAAGGGATTAAAACCTCGTAAGCAGGTGATGAAGGTATCTTGCTACATAAGTAAGAGGATTTAAAAGTTAAATTTAGTAGGTTCATAATAAGGTTTGGCTGTTAGTAGCTGTAGATTAAGAACTGAAGTGTTCTGGTTGATATTAGTCTTTGAGCATAACGCCACAGATCCCATAATGCAAAAAGCGTGCGATTTACGGTGCAAGGTTTTATGCGCATTGTTGGGGGTGGGAGTGGGAGGTGTCTCCACTTTCTTGTCTTGGCCAATCAACTTCCCTTTATTCCCTAATTCTAGACCAATTCTTTATCCAACCTGTATAATTTATTCACCATATTAATATTTTTAATCATCTCAACAGGCGATACTCGCTTATTCAGAATTTTCTTCAATCTAATGGACAATTCAATGTAAGCTAATTTTTCGCCTGTTGAGACGACTTTTAAGAAATGGAAAGTGGAAAAAATTACAGATTGGTAAAAGAATGTGAAAAATTTTAGGGAAAAAAATTGCTGGAAGGGGAATGTTCATTCTTTATATTCGTAAGATTTGATACATATAACAAGTGGGAATTATTGTGTAACTATTCTCCTAAAATAGAAATATAACGAAAAGTAATGAAGGTCATAAATCCTCTCAAATAAATAAAGATAGATAGGAAGCAGAATAAAAATGTGGGATCAGATGGCTTGGAGGAGTAACCATCCCCTGGTAACGGATCACATACAGCACCATATGTTTAGGCAATGAGGAAACTACTATAATTTGTAGTGAAAAAAATGGCCTGACAATTGTATAAAATTGTATTCACAAAAGGCCTTCTTAAATGGGTGAATACCAATTTAAAGTCGTACAGCCGACCTGTGTTACGGTAAATGTGTTATTTTGGTTGTGACAATAGATGTCTGAATAGATTTTTTTTAGTATTAACAATTATGTCATGTACACCTGTAGCTAGATGCGTCGATTCAACAATTTGACAATGCATTGCCGTACAATAAGTTAATGTTTATTTGTCACACAAAGTATAAAGAAGAAACAATGCCAGCTTTCCTGATATGCAGGAATAACTGCAAGAAACGTAATATGTATACATGATTTTTGTCATTCACAGAATAATGAAATTTAGCTCATTTCCTTACTCGTGTCCAATTATAGTTGCATTTTCATTGCTAATTCCTCAAAGATAATAAACATGAATAAGTTTTTTTAATGTTTAATTAACAGAGAAATACAGAACAAACATCAGTTTTATTAACTTCGTCTGGTAAAAAATAATTAAAATACATATAAAGTAATTACAGTTTACTTTTTATTACAACATCTACTTTTTAATTAAATCAACAACATTGTAAACTTGGAATTTTTTGTGAGATTTTTTTTTCTTTTTAAAATTTTCAATTATATCATATATTTTATATATTTTTTTGAAAACCGCTTAAAGAGTTGCAAAACTTCTAGAAAAGTTTTACAATCCTCACATATAATATCCAGCCAACACCTTGTTATATAAAAAATGCAAACAATTAACTTCCGCTTAGTGCCAATTATCAAAGCAATTAGAATGGGATTTTTGTTCGCTTTCATTGGGTCAAATACACATGCTTTATTAATTAACATTGGAGAAAAAACCATAAACATTTTACTAAAATGGCTTATTATGTATTGAAGATATTTTCTTTTAAAAAGCAAATTCTACAAAATATTAAAAAAGAATAAAGTGTCATTAAGGAGAAAATATTCATATTTCATTAATTTGATTTATCTTTGTTAACACGCGAATTATTACTTTACGAATGATAGCTCAATCCCATATTCTTCTGTTACAATGAAAAATATGACTTTAAGTTAATAGTTTTTGTCAAGATGCAGTGATGTACTTGTTTTTTATCATTATTTCTTATCAATTTCTCTTTAAGTCATATTATTCAGATTGCAAAAATTTATTTTTTCAAAATGACATGCATTTCTGTTGTCTTCATTATTTCTATAATTTTCTTATCTTAACTGAGCTGTCAAAAAAAATAAATAAAATAAAATAAATGACCATAGCACGATGTATGAAAAAGTTTATAAAATTTAAAATTTTTTTTGTACAACTAACAATGCCAATTTTGGGTGTGTCTTTTTTTAGATCTATGTTTCCTATAAGACAATAAAAGACACAAAAGCAGTTTGGAATGCAATAAAAAGTATTCAACATCAACATTAGGGACGCTAATAAAATTATCAAAATGTCAATTACAATCAATTTCTACAAAAACAACAATTACAATGACAAGGGTAATATTTTTACACTTAAACATATGCGATGGGTTCACCAAAAAGTTCTTGGACATTGTCATTTTTGTAAAGATGAATGTTCCTGAAAATGTAACATGTATATTGTAAACTAGAATATTTTTTTAAAATCATACATTTAACTTTTGGTCAGAAAAGTTTAGTTTCTATTGTTTAAACTAAATTGTTTTAACAGATTAAAACTCCATAATCTTTGAACTTGATTTTTTTTATTTAAATTATTATTTTCTTTTTAAAAAACAAGCCAGAGCTTAATAAAGATTACATGTAATTCAAAGAAAACGACTATCGCCATTTGCTGATATCTCAAATATCGCCTAAAATACTGTACATGTATATAAAGTGAAAATAAAAACTGCAATAAATACCTTTCAAAAAATGACAGTGAGGTTGTTTAAATACGGTTGACAACCTTATTCAAACAATTTAAAATTATTAGGTTATGTTTTGTTTACAATTTTTGAGATTCTATAAGAAGTAGAAATGCACTGAATTTGATGAAAAAAGAGAAGAGCCTCATTCATGACGTTGTTATAAATCTAGCAAAATGTTGGACTAGGCTTCACAGTCTGAGTACTAATATACGACGATCGTAAATTATCCTGTATTCAGTTGAATTTGCTTTACGTCAGTCTTGGCAGTGTCGCATGTGCATTCAAAGTATTTACACCTTTAACGTTCGTAAAATATTGTGCATTGTATTAATTACATATTTAATTTATAGTCTCCATTGAAATATTTTGTACACATTTACCAGTGTGGGCATAATCAAGTAAATTATAGAATTATTTCAGGAACTTTATGGACAAATTCCTCTTAACTTCTAAAAGAAAAGACAAAAATAAGCGTCCATGGTCCAAAGTTTTACTACATAACAGTATGTTGATATCATAATGCTAATGAGTCCCTTCTGTTACTGCAGTATTAAGATGAATATTTATAATTTCATTTCTTTTTTGTCATAATACCCATCGTTACTAATGATTTAGACAAAATTTAATGTTCATTACACGAGAATACATACACAAAAACTCCTCAAATTATGATCTTTGTGTTTTTGTTGAATATTGATCAGAAATGCTTTCATTATTATGTTGCTAATGTGAGGTAAATATCTTTGAAAACATTACTTGTTTTCCTGTTTGATTACTAGTTAATTTGTTTGTAAAATTTGAATAACAATTTTTATTATTGCTTTTAACCACCTTTTTTCTTGATTTTTCATAAAGATAAGTTTAGTAGCTTTTGAATAACTTTTAAAAATGTTCACAATATAATCAGCAATACTTTTTTTCCTCACATAATATATATCAACATTACAATTGTGACTATCTTTTTATTTACAAGATGTTTGGGAGAATAAAAAACACCTATGATGTTTTGTAGGTCCGTGTTTGCTCTGCTATTATTTTGCAGTGTTTTATGGACCTTGAATACTGCTTGTTATCTCCATAACATTCTGTATGATACTGAATATTTGTGCAAATCTATAAGATATATTTATCCTATATGAGATATTTTTAGGTTCTTTTGAAGTGTTTGAGGGTTTTGTATTTGAAAGAATATACCAAACTAATATACTTTATAAAAATACATAGAAACGGAATTGAATAAGGTTTTATCTTCTAAAATTTTAAAAGGTTAGTTAAATTCGCCAAAAAAATCACATTTATAAATAACATTTCAAAAATGATTGTTTCCACATTCAAATACAAAGAAAACATCAATATATATTATTCCATCAAAGGTGACCAATGCATAACCTTTTTAACAAATGTAATGATAACTAATTGAAAGAAATAACAATTTTTGTAATGTTCTATGCAAAACATTGAAAATTTTAAAATTTTTACATTATGAAATTGTTTATTTTCCTCTAATTCATTTTCATTAACATCGTTTAATGTCACCACTTTCTGGGTTAAATATTAAAAATCCCAAAGAATTACTGCTATTAAAATTTGATCCTGTTATTCTTATTCTCATTTAAACGTTCTGTTCCCCTTCCTAATTTTTACAAACTTAGGAATTGGTAGCCTTCACTTCACAGAGAGACCACGCCCCCTTAGCATTACCACTGGCTAAAAACAGATTGACGTCTCTACAGTGGGCGGGGTCTGGACAGTCACAGCGAAACAAACAACTAGAAAAGGCGTCAGGTACGGCCTTGTTGTCTGTCAGAGTACAGAACTGGGTCGGTTCCTTGATTGCTTTGTACGATACCTAGAAATATCAATTACAAAATGATCATGAATTACGATTAAAATATCCATCATTTTACTGTATATTCACCATATGTATTTTATAATCGTTTTCCTCTGTAGGAGCGTGAATTGATTTTTGTGTCATATCAATGTCCATTACAAAAATGAATATATTTAAAGTCAGCATAATTTTTGGGTAAGGAAAATATTTTGAAAACAGAGGTTGATATGTGTAAGTATTCGTTAAAAGATTGGAATTTGTTTTAACGTTCGGTGCTTGTCTTTAATATGAAAAAAGGTAAACAGGTACATGTAAAGAAAGCATAGAAAAGACACAAATATTTAGTTCTCCATAGAGATAGAGATATTATAAAGTTGACATACTAATGATTGATTATCAATATTCTGTTCTGTAATATTAAATTTTGAAATGACACTAGTGATTTTGCAAAAAAAATATTGGTGATATCCGGGAACTCGATCGAACATCCGAATATCGAATATCGGTTACTCGTATGTGTATTTTTCTTATTTCAAAGTAAATATTTTCATCAAAAACTTATCCAAAATTACTTAAATTCGCATAGAGTATAGTAATACCTGTAAAACACCCGTTATCGCCTTTGGCTGCGTATACACAGTAATTAGAGACCAATCACCTGGTACAGGGTAGTTCTCCCTATTTTGGCCCTTGAGTTTCATTAAGATGGCTTTAATGATTTGTTTTTGCAGAGCCAGTAAGAGTTATATCTTTCATATGAAATGGTCTTTGGTTTGTTTTTTTAATCATTTGAGTATTGACAGTAAACATTGACTTAAAGCAATTCTAATCTTTGTTTAAAATTAAAGAAATATTGCAATTTTCTTTCTTCTTTTAAGAAACCGTACTTCATCTTTGATTGTACATATATAAATCTGGCCTTCTTTCTCTGTATGAAAGATATTTCTCTCCAACTCGTTTACACTATTTCAAGTCTCAGGTGAACTTAAGTCATGTACAGTTTATTCTATTGCTAATACGTATAAGCCAGTACTTCTAAAATAATTAATCATTCATTTCTTTGTCATACTTACCTCTCTGTTTTATTAAAAAGCAAAAACGTTATTGGGTCTTAACACAATATTTTTATAACATTAATATAAGTTCTTCATATTACATATAAGAAGAGGGTGTTTTATTTTATTGGTCAGTTTTCCATCGAATCGCCATATCAACTCCCAAATGTTCTCAATGAAAAACATTTTTGTGCATTTGTAAGTTCTAATGAAGAGTTTTTATATAGCGTTGTGTTCTTTTTCAGTATGTTTTCTCAGGGTACTTTAAGGTCATACAATTACATTTAATAATCTTCAAAGTATTAAAATTTGGAACATTAGTCTAGGTGAATATATTAACAAAACAGTAAATGCAAAAATATTAGAAAATTCTTTATTTATCACTTATTTAAAACTCTTAGTAAAATTAAAGAAACTCTGAAAAATCTATCAAAAATATAAAGTATCTGTCAGCAAAATCTAATTTCTTTTGTTTTCATGCAAATATGCTTTTCTAAAAGTTTTAGACTTTACATTTCTTTATTCATATTCACCTGAAGCATCCGAGAATTGGAGTGCCTGTTACATGAAATTCCTTTCCCTGATATGTTGAGAGTGAAACCTTTCGCCAGAATACCGAAGACAGATTCTGTCGGCATTCTCATCATCAAGAAAGGCGTGAAGTCTTCTTGGGTTGGAAGTGGAAAACATGTGACCTCATTGTCATCAAAGACAACCGCCATTTTAGATTTCATGTCTCCATTGAGATCATTAAAAATCTCAATTGCCTCCCATCCTTGTAATTGAAAATAAAATGCATTATAAAAATTGCGATATAAAATTCCTTTTTATTTCCAATGATTTTGTTTATTATTGATCATATTTGCTGACTTGGGTTTTAATTACATATTTTTCTCGACGACAACATGCAATTTTTACTTGCATATAAATTTTCAAAATGTGATAAGGTTTATTAAAAATCAAAAATCATATTTATGAGAAATTCAAGGAATTCAAAGTATATGTCAATGATTAAGAACATCACATTTTGTTCATTTAATCGCTAACATGCTTCACAAGTATCAGCTTTTCAAAAAATTTGCCTAATTAAATCAATTAATATCTACACGAAGAGTGATACGCCTTTTGATCAATACTTCTGTTGGTTCCAGTTTTGTTTTGTTTTATGGACTTTTGTTTTTGAATATTGTTATTATCTCTCTGTGTTTCATGGCTATGATTAAATGTGAAATGAATTTTCTCTATTGAAGTAATTAAAAACAGTTGCATTGTGTGTGTTTTTATGTTTTTTTTTTTCCTTAAAGATTGGGACGAGGTAGTGCCACTATGATATATTGAGAATGCAATAAGCTTAAGTAAATTCAATATTTTCACCTTTTTGCAAAGAAAATAAAAGATTGTGCACTGGTTTCATTTTTCTTGTGTTGATTTCATTATGAACAGAGACAAGTAGATCATGCATCTCAAGACCACGTCTTTATAAAATTTTATTGGACTAGTCCATTTATGGAAAAAACCAATTGCTGGTTCGGAACAAATTAGAAGAATAATTTCTTTAGTATTGTATGTCAATATACTGATATATACAACCTTTTGTTAAAAATTAATTCTTATACAGATTGCCACCACGCAAACAGGCAATAAAAAAAATTAGAAAACTATAAGCTATCCATAATTAGCATTCAAGAAGGATAAAGATAACAAAGTAAACCAATGGCGAAAGGTCATCTGATTGTCCCACGTGATTCTAAACATTAATTATTTGGCATGTTTAACATTAATTTTAACTCACTATATATTGTAAAGTGATTACCTTGGGAAATTATAAAATCATCAGGTGTTGTTCGTGTAGGAACTGGAAAATAATTTGTTGTTTCAAAGATAAAACAACTTTATGCATAAATGAAATAAAATGCATATTGTAAATGTTCAATCTATATAATTTCACTATTGAAAATTAAGTAGTATCTTTTTTTTAGAAACAAATCCAATTAAGGGGGCTGACTGGGGTTTTATTGCGTGAAACTACAATAGCGAAACTCTTTATTTTTATACTATTTATAACTTACATTGACTCAGAATGCATCCTTAGTTTGGGGGAAATCTACCCTCCAGGTATTTACAAGGGATCGTCTCGAAATACAGGTACATTTACATTGTACTATAGGATTATATAAGAAAGTGCCATATTTGGTACTTTTCAGAAAATTAAATACTACAATAGACTTTTGCTCAAACTATAATATATGGGAAATACTATATTGGACATTATATGTTAGAAATACAAATGGTTACCAGAGTGGCCATCTCAAATTCCAAAAATTGACGAATTTTTGTGTTTTCAAAGAGTAAAATATAAAGAATACGAAAGATTTATACAAAAAATAATAACAGTGAAGAGAAGATTTTTAAATTTCTATGATTTAAATTTCAGGAGCATATATTTATTTAATTTTTTTCTTTTATAACATTTTAGTACCCCTTCTATAAGACCTTCACGTTAGCATAACTCGAAAACACAATTTTACGACGCCACCTATCAGTTGAAAACTCGTTTTAAAAATCAGATATATGAAATTGTAATTAAATTTTTCAACCTATGATTTTTGAATTTTATATATTTTTTATATTCAGTGAAAAAATTGCTTATAAACAGTAAATAAACTTTATTTTTCTGTGATGTGAGTAATATAGCAAAACTCGGTTATAACGAAGTCACAGGGACCTATGAAATTACTTCGTTATATCCGTAATTCTTTATAACCGTATAAGAAATTCATTAGATTTATATAGCTGGGGATCGAAGTTGACTTCGCTATATCCGTAAATTCGCTATATCCGTGTTCGTACTAAACGAGTTTTGCTGTATTGTGCAATTGAAACTATAGTCAGCCCCCTTAAGATTTAATATTGTATTCAATAAAGGTACAGCGATGTATATAACACATTAACAAATAAGGAAACAATTCGTAGATAATTAAAACATGAAGCATTAACAGCCATTTGTTTAAAGTTATTTGCATGCATTTGTTTCTACTTACCATTACAGGTTTTCTCTGGAAGTATCATAATTTTCCTTGGCTCTGCATTGAATGAAGAAATGTGAAAATTACCATCAGATGTAAAGGTCTAAATCCAAAAATGATAAACAAAAAAGTTAACAGTTTAGTGAATAGGGAATGAACACGGACCTTCGAAAGAGCAGAGGTGTGATCAATTGCCTAGGAGGAGTAAGTATCCCCTTTTGACTGCTCACACCCGTAGTGAGTCTTATTTATGGATCAACTAGACGGGCCATTCCGTAGTTTAAAAACAGAAAGAAAACCGGCAGTACAAAGGAAATTGAAAGTAAAGTAGAACAAAGAGAGAAAGTTGGAGAGAAAAACGCACTTATAAGAAATGTTGATGTTGGCTCATGTTCTATTCAGTAGTAATCACCCATGTAACTACATGTAAACGTTGTATTCCGTAGTAAGTTTGAGAACAAGTTAAAAAAAAAACTCAAGCATTCTATCAAATGACAGATTGCAAAAATGCATTTCCAAAAACAAAATCCCTAGAATCAAAAGGTTTTTCCGACTTAACACGTGCGGGTGTGAAAATTCGATTTCATGCTGTACTTCAATATAAAATATGCTACCCCTGTCAACATATTACGTTAGAATGAACTCGCCTGGTGATATAATTAAATAATGGAGTTAAAAACAGACCCCCTCCCCCCATTAAAAGGTTGCCTGGATTCGTGATTAGATTTTTTATTGCAAATTATGCAAATGTAGATTTTTAAGAAGTCTTTGATATTGTTTGTTTGTTTATTGTTTAACGTCCCTCTGAAGAATTTTTTCTCATATAGATACCCCCCTTCACACTTGCAAGTAGACAGCTGTAATTCTTTTTTTACCTTTGCATCGAACAGTTAGGGATCTTTTTCATGCGAGCACTTACTGCGACACGGGATCTAGTTATATACAAAGGCAATTTGACCACATATAATGCACATATGCATTGCTTTTCATATGAAGATCATATGTGGATCATATGAGAATAATATGTATATAAAATCATATGAGAACAATATGTGGCTAATCATATGAGAATCATATGATTACACATATGAATATCATATATTTATTTACATATGATTCTCATATGAAAGACCATGCATATGGGAATCATATGTATATTTTTTACAGTTGTCATATGAAAATCATATGAAACTGATCATATGAGAATCATATGAAACCGTATTCACTAATGTGCCCTTGCTTTACTCAGGTAAAAATCGAAAGAATATTTTGACAGTGATCATATGAGAATCATATGAAACAGTGATCATATGAGAATCATATGAAACAGTGTTCCTTAATTAGCCGTTGGTATATGCAAGTTAGATTGCAATTTCAATAATATGCATCAATAGTAATTTAAATGAACATTAATTCAAAAAGAATTTGTTGGCAATTACTTATGTAAAGTTTTACTCTGTTTAACACTCCTTTCCCTTATAAAAAAAAAACCTTCAGTGGAACAGTGCTGCTTTTTTATGAAGTCCAAGAAGCCCAAAGCTGATAAGACTGGCGATTGATCCTAAAGCTGATTCTGACAGACGATTGTATCATCACAATTTTAAAGGTAAAAATATTAATATTGCAATAAAAAATCAGAGTGTGCATCTGTAATGACTCCTTTATGACAAAATATTTCTTGATATTTTCGTTCGTTCCTTTATAATTCTACATTGTTTGCACAGCTTCTTCAAAAATAAATTCAACTCAATAATATATAAGTTAAATTCTACATTATGAAACAATTTTAATCCAATGCACTTTTAAAATATGGAAAGTATGAATACAATTTTCTTGCTTTAAAAGCTATGAAACTATACAGTAACTTCAGGGGGGAGGGGGGGGTATTCTCTTTAGAGAAGTGGACAGGCTTTTGCCTACATGTGGGCAAAAGCCTGTCCACTTCTCTAAAGAAAAGGGGGGGGGGTAAATTTAAATTTTGAATTTCAGCAAACAATTGATAACAGTGGCAACTTTCAACGTATAAATACATGTGCATGTGACTGTGTTGAAAGTGCATGTACATCATAAAGCTAACCTATTGAATATTTACATCTATATATTCATTGACTGACATTTATATTTTTTTCCAACACTAGATAAACTAGTTTCAGGTAGATGATCTATTGTGTGAATATTTGTTTTACAGGTTCAATATACAGTCAGCCTCTCATAAGGAAAAATCGAAAGATCCAAGGCTTGCTTCAAAGTTAAGGTAACTACACACTGGTCAATAGACTTTGTTGTATACTTCCTAACAGAAGTCTAGGATATCCTGGAGTCACAAAGTCTGTTTTTCTGCCTATCTACTTGTCTGTAATTTTAACTTGATTTTTCATAAATTTACAATAGAGAATACATGACAAATGTTATTGCTAATGTTTCAATTTTGCTGTGGACATTTTCATGTCATATTGTAATTTTATACAAGTACATGACCTAATCATGTTATTCATTTACACATGTATACATGTTTAACTAATTAATCATTTTGTTGAAATCTTATAATTTGTACTCATTTTAAGAATATGTTAAATACATGTATCGACAAATGCTACTGACTTGTTTGTATATTTTCTTGTTTAGAATGTACACTGTGAAATATAAGTTATTTCTCTTGATGAAAATAATTTTATCAAAAAAGTTGTATAAGGATTATAAGATATATTAGAATATTTTACCAATGAAGATAGATCAGTCTGATGTAATGAATTTTCATCTAAAGCAGAAATATCTGATTTTTAAAAGTGTACAAGAATGTGAAAAATACCGATGGAGAACATACATAACTGTTTCATATGATTTACATATTATACGCTTTAGCCCTTTTCATATGATTCTCATATGTAAATAGCTTGAAACACACTTAAGTGTCTCATATGATTTACATATTATTCCCTTTTCATATGATACTCATATGTAAATAGCTCGAAACACACTAATATCATCCATATGCAAATCATATGTAGTTATTTTCATATGATTCACATATGTGGATCATATGTAAATCATATGATTTACTTCATATGATGCCCTTTTATATGATTCTATGAAACAAATCATATGAGAATCATATGATACTCACATGTGGATCATATGTGGCTAATTTGCCTGTGTAAGGTCTCCACTGAAATGACGGTCTCCACGCCCCACAGCGGGGTACGAATCCGCGACGTAAAGTTTAACTCCTTTATTCGCAACTCTATGTATATAAGACCTTCTGACCACTGTGACACGTGGGCTTGTCTTTTTAAACACAATTTAATTATTGTGTCTTTTATCAACATTGTTAATCACTATATAAAATCATCATCGCTTTATGACATAACGTAGTGTAATTCTTTGAATTTAAAAGTAAAATATGAGAAGATAAGCTTATCTATTTTATTCATATAATCATTTTATTCACATTAACACGAATTATTAAGTTGTTATTTCAATGTTTTTTTTGCAGGGGGAGAGGTTATTTGTAACATTTGTCCATAAACAAAAGTTATCTATTAAAATAAATGGTCTATTTAATAGCATAAAAATAACTTTCTGTTTAATGATCATACATCTTTTTTTTCATAATTTTCTTACATTGACCAGTTTACGGAGGATCAATCGGAATTGCTCTTGTTCCGTGATCTGGAGATCGTGAGTTCGATTCTCGGCCGAGACTGACTTACATTGATTAAGAATGGGTAGCAGCTACTCCTTCTCGAAGCGTGTGTTACCGATTAGATTTTATCGGTCCAGAACGGTCCAGTGCCTGGCAGGAGTTACATTGAAGCACGATAAAGATCCCTCACTGCTCAATGGCCGTGTAAAGGGGAAGTCTTCACCGGAAATGGTGAAGTCTTCACATGCATAAAAATTCTCGTATATATAATATATAAACAATTTAAAAGTGTCCCTTTCAAGAAACATAGGTGTGCCAGTGATATCAAGAGATAAGAAAAAGGAAATGTTTTTATTAGTATTGTTAGATTGTATCTAGGACGTCATAATTTAGACATTTAACATGACGTCATAATCACTGTTACTATGATACTATTGTAAGCTTCTGAAGATTGAAAATGAAAGCCCTAGAGCTTAACCGAGGGTTTTTGTGTTTTCTTTTTGCATTTTAATAAATATACTATACACTATACAATCAATTAATTCTTATATTGCATACAAATGCGTCACATTTTACAAAATTATGCCATTTTGAAAGATGCGTTTTGGTTATATACTTTTGGTTAAATGAATGCCGCTGCAAGAACTGATATACTTTTTACTCATTTCAGATCAAATGTTCTATATGATATCACGACTAATATATTACAATAGCATTTCACATGAGTTGTTTTAATGTTAAGGTTTAAAATAACATTTGCTGAGTGTGTTCAATTGTTGTTACCACATATGTGCAGACTGAAAATATACTGTGTGTAAGTTTTGCTTTCGAACATTTATACCTTGAATGTTTTGTATTATAGTATTAATATTTTTTTCATTAATACACAAGGCTAACAAGATTGCCACTTTTCCTAAGTATTAAGAATAAAATTAAAATTTGTGAAAGTACAAGGATGTGTCGACCAAACCCATTCAAACCCATTCAAAAAGTCGAAGTTTCAATAACTTTAAGATGAAATAAGATTTAAAATATATTTTTGTGTGAAATGCTATTGAAATATAGAAGTCATGATATTATACAGAAAATATTACCTTCAAATCTGTGTCTATGCACCTTTTACGCTCAAAGTTAAGAAAACTTACCTGGGCACCATTCTGCGAAGGGTTTAGGATCTGATACTGGAAAATCTGAGGAGCTGAACTTGAAAAAACCTAAAAATTATTAACAAAACACATTATTATAAAGACACTAGTGGTAATCTAACAATCAAGATTTATGATAAACGTGATGACTTTAACTTTTCTATCGTTAACTTCCCTTACTTATGCAGCAATATACCTTCAACTTCTGCATACGGAGTATATATATTTCAGTTGATTCGATACGTAAGAGCATTCTCTACGTATGAACAATTTCTTAAACGAGCTAAATTATTGACAAGCAAGTTGATGAAACAAGAATATCAGGAGTCTCGTTGAAAGTCATCATTTCATAAGTTCTATGGTCGATACAATGACTTTTTCAGCAAATACAATTTATCATTGAGTCAAATGCTGACTGACGTTTTTCATACCAATTGTTAGTCCATTATTTATACACGGAATTGACGACGAATTTTTTCTCGTCATTTCCTGTTCATGGCAACGAGCACACGGCGGGTGTGACCGGTTGGCAGGGGATGCTCACTCCTCCATGGCATCTGATCTCAACTCTGATGTTTCGGAGGTCCGTGTTTGCTCTGATCTTATTTTGTTTATTGTTTAATGGACTTTGAGATGGAATACTGTTCGTTATCTCCTTATCCTTCATTATATTGAAAAGCCAAAACATGAATATATTTCCAAAAAGAGAAAAAATTATCATTTATTTTACCCCAATTTTTAGGGGTTTTTTTAACACAACATGAACACAATCTTATTATATAGGTACAAAGTACTCTAGATCAATAGATTTCTGTAAAAATACCTTTTATTGAAATGGTTGAAAAAAAAAACAACTGTAATCAAATGTATGTGAAAAAATACAAACATTACAAATTCACATTGATTTTCCAAAAATCACCTAATATTCCCTTACCAAAGCAACATAGCTAAAGAATAAACCCAATTTGTCGGCCATGGATAACTTCAGATAAGTCTTATTTTAAGAAAAGTAATTGTAGACAATCGTTCGACAACATCTGTGTATATCTAAATTATATATATAATTTTATAGTATTCCTTGTTTAAATTAAAATTAAAATATTGCAGATTCCTTATTTTTCGCGAGTACTTATTTTCGCAAATGGGCTCTACAGCATCAATTCGCAAGAAAAGTAATTTGCGAACTTACGGTTGGTCAAAAGATTTTACAAAGAATTCAGTACAATAAAAATAAAGGCACGAAATTTCCTTTCGCGTGTGCTGCTTCTAGGGAAATTACACGATAATTTATTCCACGAGTAATCTTTGGAATTTAAAGTAAAATCTTATGCTTAAGGAGGAACAGGACCTTTAGCTGAAAAAATTCCTGTCAATGAATTTTTTTCGTATTTTTTATATTACTAACTTAATATGTATTTAACATTTTAAAACGGTCCTGTCATGGGATTTCTTGACTTATTTAAAAGATATCGCCCCACAAATACCGCCCTGTTTAGAGTAAGTATGGAGTTTAGATACTTCATGTTTACGGGCCCATTACGGAGTCCATAATGCAAATTTTTACGCACAAACGATAAATATGATAGATAACACTATATACTCAAATATTTCATAATATTTATAGTGTTTAAATTATCTGAAAGCAATTGTTTTAATTTTATATAGTATTTGGATGGGATAATTTCTGCATTTTTCAAGGCAGCTTCAACGACAAAAACCTCATTTGGAAAAAGTTCTGTCAATAAATATTTCTAAATTTACGATTGAATGTCAGTCCTTCATCGTAATTATTTACTGCATAAATATCACAGGGTGAAGCTTACCTCAATATCGCACAGGACATCGTTGAATTAGACGTAAGCATGATAAAAACGCTTCACGTTTGTATTTTCCGAGTGCGGGAAATCAATTGTGACGTCACACGAAAATATAAACATTCAAAATTATCTAAATAGAGAGGATATCTGCTACTAAAAACGAAAAATATTAATTGAAAAAAAATTGTTTCAGAAATTTATCACGATACGTTGACTGTGACCAGTTTCGTATGAAATAAAACTGATCATGACGGGTGTGTGTACTTGATCTCGCTGCACTCAGAATTCAAACGCTACGTCTATGACGTCACTGACGTCAGACTGCAGGGTAAAGAGAAACAAATGTGTGGATTGGGCAACTTCACAATATCTAAATGATGGCAAGATCTTTAATGATTTTATTAATAATAATTTCTAAAATTGAATGTTTAAAAACACTTTTAGAATTTATAATAAATTTACACAAGAAGTGTTGATTTTAACAACGTTTAACATGTATATCATTTCCGATTATGACGTGATATGTCTTTGTAGTCATGTGACATGTGTCCTGTCTCCCCTTAAATGTCACTTTTTGAAATAAAAAGCAATGATTATTGTTAAAATCAGAATTCTGAGACAAAATGATCCATAAGCAATGATTTGTAGAAATAACCTTTATTTGAGTGGTGGGGGTTATATCCTGCAATATTTAATGCTTACTGACTCCATCCAAAACAACAATTTCAACCTTGTTTTTATGCCCCACTATGAATACAGTCAAGCCGTCCTTCCGTCTAGCTGTCCTTCCGTCACACTTTGTCTGTTCAAAGATCAGTTTCAAAGAAACTAACCAAGATATTTTTATCAAACTTCATATGCTGATAGATATAGATGAGAGCTATTCAAAATTATCAACACTTTTGGTTAACTTGACCTTTCTTTTGACTTTGACCTCACTTTTCCTAAATAAGTTTTTAGCTCAGTTTTAAACATACCATTCAAGATGGTGTTATCAAATTTCGTATTTTTATACCTACTGATAATAGCTATTCAACTGCATCACCATATTTTGACCTTGACCTTTCCTTTGACCTTGACCTCACTTTTTTAAAATTAATGTTAAGCTCAGTTTTAAAGATACCATTCAAGATATTTTTATTAAACTTCATATGATGATACATACTGATGAAAATTATTCAACTGCATTTTTTATTTTTGATCTTGACCTTTCCTTTGACCTTTGACCTCACTTTTCCTAAACCTGTGTCAAACTACATATGCTGATACATACTGATGTAAGCAATTCAACTGCATTTTTGACCTTCGCCCTTAATTTGACCTTGACATCACCTTTATCAATTTGTGATTAAGTCAGTTTAAATTAATAATTCTAGATATTTTTTTATCAAACTTCATATCTTGATACATATTGATGAGAGATATGCAACTGCTTTAATTCTTTTGACCTTGCCCTTTGATTTGTTATTGACCTCCATTTTTACTTAAATTAATGTCAAATTTCAAATGCTGATACATATTAATGTAAGCAATTGAACATGCATCAACATGTTGACCTAGGTTTTTATTTGACCTTGACCTTACTTTTATCAGATTGTATTAAAATCAGTTGTAATTAAACCATATATTATATTTGTAATTCATATCCTTATACATACTGATGAGAGCTTTTCAACTGCATCAACAGTTTTTGACCTTGGAATTTCCTTTGATCTTGACCTCACTTTATTGAATATATTGTTAAACTTCATATGCTGATACATACTGATGTAAGCAATTCAACGGCATCACTATTCAGGATATTCTGAATTTTCATGTTGCAATACTAAAATACCCTCGGCGGTGCATTCATGTTCTATGGAGAAATTTCAAGTTTTAAACTATCTTACAAAGGTAGAAAATAGAATTCTCTTACAAATACTTAGAATAAGACGAGTGTCTCTTTCGTTGAAATATAAAATTACTTTTGTGACGCAGAAATGTAGGAGGGTTTCTTTCCAGGCTAAAACAGTAATCTTGATCATCTTGATATCGATACATTCTACACTCGTAGCCATTCCAAATATTTGTGTAGCATGAAGAGCGTTGTATGCATCTTGATTCACACTGTTTAGCATTATCAAGGGACGTAAAGTCCAAGCACAGCTTCTGGGAACTCCTGTCCTTTAGACTAGATGTTTCTGATGTCTCCATACAGGAAGAAGGATCTGACAAAAATATTTGAAAGATCATGAAAATAAGATTGTAGATTGCTGTTAAACTAGATTCCTGATAAAATATTCTCATAAGTCGTGTTTTTTTATTATTATTTCATTATTATTTCGAAATGTCTTTTGACATTGAACTTTAAAGTAGTAACAGTCATTTCAAACAAGTCTTATCCGATAGTTCTGAGCTTCATAACAAAAGAAAATATGAGAAAATCCATGCATTAAGCTAGTCAATGGTTTGATTATTTGATTCAAGGGGGAAAATATGTTATCGAAAAATCTAGAACAAAACCAATATTAAATAGATATAACAACAACTAAAGGATACAAATAATTTTTCAGTGTTTGTTAAAGTAGACATAAATGTATGTTATACACAACCCTAACCACAAGTTGACCATTTAAAGCGTATATTTAAAGATACCAGAACAAAGGGGAGTCAAAGCATTCTTCAGGATGACTTTTTAGGTATTTTCTACTTACTGAATGTTTGTTTTAAGTAATTTTCAAAATGGACGTCAATATTAGCCATGTATTATATAATATCCTCGATTTATAAAGAGGTTTCAAATATTATTATGAATTTTATACATTGATTGCTGTTACCTGCAGGGATAAAAGTAGTTATGGATAATGCATGCATGTATAGATATCAGGTTTCGTCAAGACGCATACGTAAGAGACATCCGTGCAAGGGATATTAACTTGCTTTACAAAATTAGTTTAGCATTATTTAACATTATTATCTAAATGCTTAAGGTAGTCCATTCCTAATGTTTATAAAATTAGTAGTTAATTAATCAAAAATACTCAGGAAAGTATCTCTGAATTTACAAAGTTATGTGAATTTATGCACAGTGTTTCTTTAAAGTTAAAGACCAAAGTTAGTTATATTATATATTGAAAATTGTCAAATCTTCAATATTTTTGCAGAAAAAGCATATTGGAATATCAGCAATGTATTTTCTAATTGCAAATTGATCAACAAATATATTTCAAGGTAAAAAAAAAAATTGGTGCCCAGGCATTCAAGGAAATTGTCATGATTTTTATACTTTGTATTTTTTTTGTCTTCTACACAGGCAACTTAGCCACATATGATTCTCATATGAGTATCAAATGATACTCATATGATTGGTTTCATATGAGAATCATAGATAAAGGGCATATGTGAATCATATAAAGCAAATCATATGATTTACATATGATCCACATATGTGCATCATATGAAAATAACTACATATGATTTGCATATGAATGATTTAAATGTGTTTCATGCCATTTACATATGAGAATCATATGAAACGGGCATCATATGTAAATCATATAAAACACTTAAATGTGTTTCAAGCCATTTACATATGAGAATCATATGAAAGGGGCATCATATGTAAATTATATGAAACAGCTATGTTGTGTTCTCTTTCAATATTTTTCACATTCTTGTATACATTTAAAAATCAGATATTTCTGCTTTAGATGAAAATTCATTACATTACATGTACAATGATCTATCTTCATTGGTTAAATATTTTAGAATATGTTATAATGCTTACACTTTATTGATGAAATTATTTTCATCAAGAGAAATAACTAATTTTTCACAGCGTACATTCTAAACAAGAAAATATACAAACAAGTCAGTAGCATTTGTCGATACATGTATTTAACATATTCTAAAAAGAGTACAAATTATAAGATTTCAGCAAAATGATTAAGTAGTTAAACATGTATACATGTACAAATGAATAAAATAATTTGGTCATGTAATTGTAAAAAAATAATACCATATGATATGAAATTGTCAACAGCAAAATTGAAATATCAGCAATAACATTTGTCATGTATTCTCTGTTGTAAATTTATGAAAAATGAAAAAAAAATTATGAAAAAAGTTATTTGATATTCTAGCATATAAATAAGAATGGGAAATCTTTACAGGTCAAATTCAGACAAGGTTGTGTACATCCTTCACATTTCCTATTTATTCCATACGTATATTTCAAGGTTCTTTTTCCTTCTTTATCTTTTCAATATTTTCAGTTTTCCTCCCTCCCATGACCATTTTGAAAATCTCTTTGAACTGTACCAAAAATGCAAATCCACCTGTTCTCCCCTTCCTGAACTATTTCTTTGTGGCACAGAATGGTCTCAACAAAAGTTTCAAAAAATAGAAATAAAATAATTCTTAAACTACAAAATCAATTCTTCAAGTTATATTAAAGTAACTTATCATCAGCAAACAAATGTATTCCCGAGTCAACGACACAGATATAAAAAGAGATAAAACTAATGTTATATATGTTATACTAGGTGTTTTGTGGAATTCTATGATGTAATTTGCAAGACACTGCTGGAAGATATGCTTCATAATAAAATTATAAAAAGCATTTTTTTTTATTTTGACAATTGAATTGAATTTTGCAAGACAATTACACTATTGGAAGATATGATTCATATTAAAATCATAAAAAGCAATTTTTTTTATTTTTATCAATTGAATTTGGAATGTTCAAAAAGTATTATTGCCAAAAATTAAGAAGATTCTGACACAAATATACTACTTTTGGACAGAAAAAATTACAGACAAGTAGATAGGTAGAAAAACAGACTTTGTAATTTCAGGATATCCGAAACTTTGTTGGGAAGAATATAACAAAGTCTGTTAAACATTTTGAAGTTACCTTAACTTTGAAACAAGCCTAGGATCTTTGGATTTTTTTTTTTGAGAGGCTGACTGTATATTGAACCTGTAAAACCAATATCAACACAGTAGATAATTTCTAAGCATAACTAAAACTTAAAATACAAAAAAGAGAGAGCATACAAAGAACTGGGTACAGTATGTATAACGAAGCGGCCCTGTCTGTAAATTTGATTAAAGTTTTTTTACAAACATGCTCACGATGTGTCCTTTCAAAATAATTTTATTTTTTGGAATTATCTCTTACATTAATTACAACTTTTGACGTAACGACGTCATCATGACTTTACTGATTTTAACGTTACGTGAGATGAAAACTTCTCTTAACCGAGAACTATTTACTTAATCCTGCAAATATTCCAGTAAACTATTTTGAACTATCTTTCAATTCATCATACATTGTTAGTAGTTTGAAATAGTTGAATAATTTTCAGAAATACATGGATATGATTTTTGACAAACGATTATATCAAACACGCTAATCTACGAAACTTTATTCATCCAGATGAAATGAGGTGAGTACTTAAAAAATTTAACGTATAGTTTATGTAGTTGATACCGCCTGATTTTCAACGGGAGGTAAAAAAACATTTCCGCAATATACAATGTAGTTGTACTGTCAAACAAGTATGATTTTCTAGACTTGTAGAAAAAATTATTATATTAGTACTATATTGAAATGTTATGTGTATGATTTACATAGTTTACCTCAGTTATAGAAGTCTTTTTTGTTTTCTAAAATGCCAGTCATATTCTATGTCATGGTGAAAGTCTTTCAACAAAAAATACATATTTTTAAATTCATAATATAAACTTGTTCATTTGTCGTCATAATTGTACATCTTGATAATAAAATTCTATATATTTTTCTTTTTAAATGAAGCAAATGCAAATAATCGAAATGCAGAATAAAAAAACACTTAATCTAAAAATATCAAATATTAGTTCACACCCTTTTCTTATTTAATCTTTTCATAAGCTACAGATTGAGATACTTTTGCAGTTACAGGTAAGTTATTAATATACGGAAACTAATGTTTTGTGTCGTGTGTGCACCGTCACTACGGCGTGCATTTTTTTTTACGGTTAGGTTTTTAGTTCCCGAATAACCATTAGAAAGCGAGATTAGGTTTCTAACAAAATAATTTTTTTTCTTGAAAGTTGTTTTAATGAAAAATTATTTTAAAATATACTCACAAACAGCTTGTATTACGTCATGTACATGACTAAACATCTGATGAGACAAAAACTGCTTAAACATATACATTTTTATATTGATTATGCTTTACAATACCTCCGAAATGTAAATGTTTATAGATATTTGATAGATTTCAGTGACAATTATAATTTCAATTCCAATCCTGTCACACTTCCTTTAAAAACAATCACTTTCTGGTGTCTTCGCAATGTTTTACGTCATTTGTTCTTGCAGGAACGAATAATCATCACAGACGGAAATTAACATCTTTAAAATTCTCATCTGATGGAAAATGCAGCACGGTGACACTGAATTCAAGTTGTTGAATGCATCTATAGGCCATAAAAACAAACATTTGTCATTAAGTTGTTGAAAGAATCGACTTGATAACGATCTCAACATACAAAAACGCCAAACTGCTATACAAGGTTTCTACTTTTACTTTCATATCAGTACGTAACAAAAGTCAAAACAAAAAGAAAACAAAGTAATGCCTTTTTCCTAACATGTAAATTGTAACGTTTACATCCATTCAGAAACAAATTTATCCAAAATTACTCACAGATCACTAACGTTATGTAGGTTTACGAAGTGCATTAATTTAACAATTTAAAAGTGTTGAGAGTATTACAGAGAAGAGTTCATACGAACCTGTAACCGTAATGAAACGATATTTAAACAATATGAATTAAAGGCCTTTAAAAAATTGTTCTTACTTTTTCCAACACCCAGCATTTCTGCTGCAGCAGTGACGTCAAACATGACGTAAATTTTCATCCGATAGAAGTCAAAACCAGTCCGGGAAAATACGGGTTTTTTTATTTTACTCAAGTAATAAACCCAAACCCAAAAGATTTGAAATAAAAAGCAAATTAATTTATTTTTTTATCAATTTTGTCTGGGATATGCATTATTACAGAAAAAGAAAATTGTGAAAGGTTTTTTTTTATAAAGGAAGGGGGGGTGTTAAACAGAGTAGAAGTTTACATAAGTTATTGCAAACAAATTCTTTTGAAATTGATGTACATTTAAATTACTACTGAGATATATTATTAAAATTGCAATTTTACTTGAGTATTTCTCATATGATCACTATGTCATATGATTCTCATATGATCACTGTCAAAATATTCATATCTTTTTTACCTGAGTACTACAAGGGCAAATTAGTGAATATGGTTTCATATGATTCTCATATGATCAGTTTCATATGATTCTTATTGATCCACTGCTAAAATATACATATGATTCTCATATGTAGGACCTTTCATATGAAAATGTATATTACTTCATATGCATGATCATATGATTCTCATATGATTGGCAACATATCATTCTCATATGATTGTATAAACATATGATTCTCATATGATCCCCATATGATCTTAATATGAAAGGCAATGCATATGTGGATCATATGTGGCTAAATCGCCTTTGTATTTCCTTCATGTATTTTTTATACATGGTGTGAAAGTTTTTTTTTCAATCATTGCAAGACACCACAAATCACTTCTTGTTTCTTACCATGCTAATAAGCATTGGTATCGAATTCACTTTTAAAGGACCAGAATATTATCATTTTTGTTTTTCATGAAACGATTTTAGACGATACCTATACACTGTGGCATAAGAATTGACGGAATAAGACGCGTTTTGTATAAAATGTTACCAGACAAAGGTAAGATTAAGAAAATATTTTCAAAATTTTTCTTTTCTTTGAAAGTAAGGAGTAAATCTTTACGTCGCGGGTTCGAATCCCACTGCCGGACGTAGAGACCGGTCCTTCGGATGAGACCGTATAAACCGAGGCCCCGTGTCGCAGTAGGTGCTGGCACGAAAAAGATCCCTCACTGCTCAAAGGCCCCAAGTGCAGAGCATAGGACACAATTTGTAGCCCTCCACCGGCAAGTGGTGGCGTCTCCATATGAGTGAAAAATTCTCGAGAGGGACGTTAAACAACATGCAATCAATCAATCTTTTCTTTGAAATATAGGATAAATACAATGCCCGCTAAGTAATAGAAGGGTTGTTCAATAAGTTACTGGACAATATTGGTATTTATTGTAAAATTCGGTTGGTGCGAATACAGACATTGCGAATTCACGGATACTGCAATTATTATGAAACATCTCTGAGAATTATATCTCGCTCATCAAATCCAAAAAATACCATTTCGCGAAAGAAGAAGGTGATCTACGTTAATTTTTGCAGTATTCATTAATTAGTGCATTGTTGTCCGCTTAATCAACTAGAATATAAAGCATTTTTAGCTTACATACAGTACATGTCCGTCATAATAGCAAAAGGTTACAATGTTTCGGTTTATGCTAATGATGGACGGTCTACATGTATTTTGTGCTTTTTATCTTTTAATGTTTGTTGCAGAAATATATTGAATTCAAGATCTTAAAAAGACACCTTTGCGATTTCCGCATGAAATATAGAAATAAAAAATCGTTCAATACGATAACTATTATACCTTTCTCTTTTCTTTCACAAATGAACGGTTTCGTCTTTTTGCAGTTGTCTGTGTAGATTTTCATTGCTGTTCTATTATAGTACAGACAAAGTATCTCTTCTGTAAATTCTTCTGCGGGTATATGTATTGATGATAAGACCTTCAATGATTTACAATTTCCAGTCAAAATCTCTTTGTCTGAAGTTCGCATGAATCCTCCTATCCATAAACCGACAGACACACTGACAAACAAAAACATAGAAAGGACGCTTGTGTGTAATGACTAGTCAAGGTATGAAGAATATGAAGAAAAAATGATAATTACAGAAAATTGTCTCATGCAATACATGTTGTATATTAAAAATTTAGTCAATAAATTATCAATACCATGAGTTTACTGCTGTTCAAGATAAAAATGTCCAATATCAAATAGTATGCATGTAATTTATGTTTTTAAAATATACAGTTCTTATGTATTCCGTTTGAACTTACTTGAAGACTGAATGCTTTAAAAGAATGTCTACGTCATTAAGTAGATCCTCCATTATAAACATCTCAGAAAGGGAGGTAATCTCAGCCAGAGTCTGGTTATTCTGTTCACACACATCATAAGATGTGTACCAGGGGGCTTCCGGCAAACGAACACTGTACCTACATTTAGCACCATATGCTGAAAATAAAAACCAAAAAGTAACTTATTTACTTAAAAAGAAGAGAAAACTTAGCAAATTGAATTGAAATATTCTGTAAAAATCAGATATTGTTAATTACAACTTAAACCACGATTCATCAATTTGAAATTCATCCGACATGAATAATTTTTGTGCTGAAAAAAAAAAACACTGTACAAAACATGCTGTTTAATAATTGGTGTGCAGGGAGAAATATTTGAATCTCAAGGGATTATGCAAAACTTGCGAATATTTTCCACAGTTGGGATCGGTGCAAACATCGATACATGGCAACTAGAAGTGGGTTCTCTTTTCTCAAAGTACAAGATCTATAAACTCCCGAAACTACAAGGCTACACTGTAGTTGCTGTTATATTTAAGACATTTCGAGACATTGGGAGTTTATCGATATCTAGGCTCTATAAAAGTTTTTTTCAAATTATAAGATCTTTGATCTTCCAAAACCAAGGGCCTGGTTGTCTCACTACCAGACATTGCAAGGCCTATCAAAGGATATGTGCTGCAACTTAGATCTCTCTCCCATAGTGATCGATAAAACCAAATGACAATAAACGGTATAATTTTGTACCATTTTTCCGAAGCACAATGAATACTGTCGGTTTTTAATGACATCTCTCAATAAACAAGAGTTGATCCAAAAGTTCGTAAAATTTTGCAATGCTTATTAATTCATTTGTGGAAGTTATTGCAAATTACAAAACAAAAATAGATACATTTGTCGATTTTTTTAATTTAAAAAGAAATTAATATTTTATATTACCTTTGTCAGTTGTCATAAAGAGAGATTTTTTATAATGCCGGGGAGACATTTACTCGTTCATTTAAGAGAAAAAAAAATGATTTTTAGAGCTTCACTGGCATTTGACATGAAGTCAGTCACGCCAAAATAAGTGATTAAAAACGGTCATAAGTGGCAAATAACATAAAAAACTTCATTCTTATAAGACTTTTATTTCTTAGAGACTTTTGCAAGAGATTTTTATTTGACATTACTTCATGAGTTGGTGATTTGTTGTTCAACATTCATCACTTAGTAATTCGGTCAAGAATTATTTTTGTTACAAGAGGTTCATCGCCCACAAAGCTCACCTGAGTCACTTTTGTCATGCTGTTCTTTACCAGATCCTCCCCCTAGAAAGACCGTAAATTTCAGCTTTACTGATCTAGTGGCTTTTGAGAAGATTTTTTAAAATATATACTATATATTTTTATGTAAAACTTGGACTCCCTTTTATGGCCCCGCCCTACCCCTGGGTATCATTATTTGAACACTCTAGAATACACTTTCCTTGTATGATTCCATATAACTTTTAGCTTTCCTGGTTCAGTGGTTCTTCAGAAGAAGATATTTAGAGATTTTTCCGATCTTTTTCTATGTTAAACGTTGATTTCCTATTCTGGTCCCTCCCAGCCCCAGGGGTCATGGTTTGAACAGTTTAGGATCTACACTTCCCCAGGATGCTTCCACATACGTTTCAGGTTTACTGGCCTGGTGTTTTTTGATGTTTTAAATGAAGTTCTTTTCTTGATGATCCCTCTTTAGAAGAGGGATTGGCCCTTCATTTTAACAATTTTAACTTTCAATTACTTAAGGTTGTTTTATAATAAGTTTAATTAAAATTGGTCGAGTTGTACTTGAGAATTAGTTGAAAATGTAAAAAAAAAAGTTTACAGACGGACGGACAGCTAGATATACAGTAGACGGACGGATAGACAAACAAACGGTCGGACGACGGGCATTGGGTGATCAGAAAAGCTCACTTGAGTTTTCAGCCAAGGTAAACTTAAAATCTCGGGAACTCTCTGACTTTAAAGCATATACTGGTTTTACAGACAGGGCAAAAATAAGCAAAGCTGGTTTTCCAGGGTTTGTTCCCGTTTTGCACACATTTAATTACAGGTAATTAAAAAATGTGTGAAAAGTGGGAATTTGACCAGGTGAGATGATTACTTAATTGCTATAGTCTATACTATACTTAGCTTAGTAAGTATGTGAAAGATGAACGTCTAGTGAAAAAAGAAGAGAATAAATACAAAGTTAATGTATTTATCTGATGATCTTATTATAACATCTTTTCAAATTAATTTTTATTCATTATTTTCTTTATTATATGTTATATCTTTAATTCATTTAGAATTATATCAAGATTGAAAAGTACATATTCTTTTTTTTTTAAGAAATTGGACTTAATAATAAATAATATGAATCAAATAATAATTTATTCAATAAAATCAAATATTTTCCCATAAATATATAAAGAATTTTAATAAAATGCTTATAAAATTGTATTAAACCTCTTAAGAATACATTAAGCTAAAACAGGTATTCACAGGTAAATCCAGGTAAATCCAAACCAGAAATCAGACTATAATTGCTATCAAAACACACTTCACACCTGTTGTTCTAAACTAATTACCAAATGTGTGCAAAACGGGAACACACCGTTTTCCAGATGTGTCAGGGATTTGAGGAAAATAGAAATTCCATGAATATTGAAGAAAGGTAAGGTTGCCTTATAGAGGAACAAATATTCCTCATAGACTTAACTTTAGCGTTCATGGATGTGGACCGCCAACGTTTTCTGCTTGACATTGCTACAGAATTCGGAATATCATATAATAAAGAGCATGAAATGATTGTTGTACAATGAAGTGGGTGCGGGTGCGTATCCAGAAAGAGAAAATTGAGTGTTCGGTAAAAAGTTAAGTTGAATTGGGCGATATGTAGAGATCCCCAAGAAACTTGATGTGACATACCTAACTTAACGTTACATCAAAGTCTACTCCTGATGTTATAACTGCCCATATTTCAAAAGCTCCAATGACCTTGAGGATAATTGGAACGCAGTGAAATTTTCTAGTATTGTTGCATAATGGCTTTTAAAGAATAAGTATTGTCTTTTGTTTGCTTTCATCAAATCAAGATACAAATTTAAAGATAAATTCCACGAAAGGTTGAATCAACCCTCCTAGAGTATACAATTGTGTCACAAATTCATGTGCTCATTACATTATACACGTATTGCGCTATTGTGGTTATTCGGTCGGTAGCAATAATGCTAGATCATTTTCAAGAAAGAGGGTTTCCAATACGCCTGAACATAACTTACAATTAATATACCCTCTTTTTATTCGCATAACTATATATGTTATGGAGTCTTACCGAAGTTCTAATTAGACTTAACGTACATTCCAACCTCAACAAAAAAGAAACTGATTTGTTCACTTTTTCATTTTTTCAATTCATTTACAAAATCAACGAAAGTAAATATAAACACTGTAAATAATATGATACAATATAAACATAAGATTTTTTTTCATTTTCATGGAATTTAAGAAAAAATCTTACTTTTCCAGGAATCTTCATAAAGCACAGAAAAGGCCCCTACATGAAATTAAAAACAGGTATATACATAAGCTATTGAAATTGGCATTGTAATTCATTTTAAGCATTATAACATATTAAATTATTAATGATTGATTATTCTTATAAAATGGTAGTAAGGAAAATATCTTATTTTTGTAGATAAAAACTTATGCAATTTTCTTGTCAAAATTCTTCAACCTATTTTTTGAGTATTCAGTTATATGAATAACTGATTAATATTTAAATTTGAAAACTCTTCCGCAGTAGAATGTCCAAAGTCGTAATGTTTAATCTGTTTAATTAACAAAAAGACAACAAATATTTTTCTTCATAATTATTCATGAAAAAAGGTTAAATTAACATGAAAAAAGAGAAATTACCATGGTTAATTAATAGTGACTACTTTTTTTTATTTTTTAAAGAATTTCTAAAGTTTTTACTCTTTAAGCTTATAAATATAATTTAATTCAGAGAAACAGTACCGTGACAGCTTGTATCATTCCGTGGCTCTGAAAAATGATAAAAAAATATTTCTTTTTTCTTTCAAGAAAATATCAAAGCCGCTACAAAGGACAAAATCTTTTTCCTCCAGATTGACTATAAAAGAAACCTTACCAGTACACCATTCAGCTAGAGGTTTGGTTGTTGCCAACAAATAGTCCTCATTATTGAACAGGAAAATACCTTTAATTAAATAAAGCAGTCATTTGCATTTAATTACAATTAATGTTAATAGAAACAAAGATATGTCACTCGTGAAATTTGTTATATCAAGGACTTTATCGTATGGCTCAAAATCGCAGAGAAAATAGGGGGTCAGTGTGCATCTTACTTAGCTACGGTAAACCGGTTTAACCTGGCTTATATATTTACTGCGTGGACCTTAGGGTCCACGCAAAAAAATTGGAGCTCAATTGGAGCTCAATTTATCTTGGGGAAGATATAACGTTTGAATGAGCTGAAATTTCTGATTAATTTTTTGGTAATTAAGGAAAATGGCCATTTTATTATCAATAATGTCGCTTGCGTTGCGCAGTGCTTAGTCCCGTCCACTCTAGAGTCGCGATTTAAGGAGTCAATCCTTACATCACGGGCTCGAATTTCACTGTGGGGCGTGGAGACCGGTCAATCGGATAAGACCGTATAAAGCGAAGCACCGTTTCGCAGTAGGTACGAAAAAAATCTCTCACTGCTGAATGGCGCTGAGTGCCAAGTATGGGACAAAATTTGTAACTTTCTACCGACAAGTAATGGCGTCTACATATGAGTTAAAAATTCCCAAAACGGACGTTAAGCAACAGAGAATCAATCAATTAAAAATTAAAATTATATTGTTTTATTTGCACATTTTCAGTTATTTACTTAATATAGATACATATTATTTTTTGTACATATCTACTAGAATGTCTAACAAGTTATACTGATGCAAAGCATCAAATAGGATGTAAAAAGATCGGCGGACGAAAGTATTGTTCTTCCGCTTACTTCCAAGTCAATTTTGAAAAGTTAGCATATTAGAAGAGATATTCGTATTCTTATACATAAATATATGGATTTTCATTAAAAAATTAACAAAGAGAGAGAAGTGTAAAATTTGGATAAAATCGGTGTTTTGCACTATACAAATCAACAGAAAACAGAAAAAAAATGTCCTCCCCCGTGACACAAAAAACTCCTTTTGACAGGTAATGGACTATTATTACACGAATTCATATCAAAGCTTTTTTGTGTTTAAAGGGGGGGGGTATGTTTATAGATTTAAAGACAAAAATACTTAATATCTTTACTTATTTCAAGGCAATTTACAACTGAAATTTATATTTTGTTAATATATTTTTGTAAAATTCATGTGTCTTAAAATAAGGAAAGAAATAGGGAACATTTCATTTAATCATATCCAGGACTATTTCAAAATGTGGTGATGCTTCAAAGAACGGTTTCATTGAAAATATCGTCTACCCATTTTTTCAAGAGCTGGATTTATTACGATTTAGCACTTGTATTAAAATAGTCCAAAACTTTTTCTGTTTAAATTGGTAAAAATATGTTTATTTAAAAAACGACAAAAATGCCTAATATCTTTAACCAATTTCAACGCAATTTACAAATGAAATTTATATTTTGTTAATATATTAAATATGTTAAATTTATGTGTCTAAAAATAAGGAAAGATATAAGGAACATTTAAACATATCCAGGACTATTTCAAAATGTGATGCTTCAAAGTACGGTTTCTTTGAAAATATCGTCTACCCACTTTTTAAAGAGCTGGATTTAATACTATTTAGGACTGGTTTTAAAATAGTTCATCAATACCAGTTGACCTGTTCTTTGTATTAAAAAAAAAAGCTTTATATTGAATTAAATGGGTGAAAAATGTAGGCGAGAATCGAAAGTTAGCTTGCCTATTTCTTTATCATTTTAGCATTTTTAATTTTTTTTTTTTTGGGGGGGGGGGGGGAAGGCAAAGGAAAATTTTTAAAAAAATACGTGTGTCATTCATAGTCCATATCTTTTGAAAACTGTTCCATTGCCGTACATTTTCTGTGCACCTTAAAAATACTTTTCTTAGTGTGTGAAAATGTGTCATTCGCAAATGCGTTAAATGTATTCACAACAAAATCCATACTTCTTAAAAATTTGTAAAACTTATTAATTATTTTAGGCACTTTAAAATTGACATTCTGAAACTCAAAACGTTTTGTTTTTATATTATTTGGGGGAAGTTCTTGCAATTTAAATTGCACATGTAATAAATATATGATGAGAAATGAAAAACAACTTACAACCTAGTAATAACCATGTAGAAAAAAACTATTAAATTTTTATTCATGCCTTTTAGGTTTGGTTTCAAAACAGATTTTTTTTTTCATTGAATCAATGAAATAATGACCTTTCAATTCCGCACGAGCCCTGTCTTATACATGTACATATAAAAAGGCTGCTCCTGCCGTCGATAATTATTCATCAGAAATTAATGATACGACAGAAATATTACTGGTTAGGTTTATATTTTTTCGTAAAATGATAATTAAGTTTGCATTTAGATAATTTTTTTATTAGCAAAATATTTATTTAAGTACTAACCATTGAAATTGTTACAGAGAAAAGACTATTATAATTACAGTTACCGGAAAAATTTTAGACACTTGATATGTTTTGACAAAATCAAAACAAAACAGCTTTCAACATAAATATTTCATTCTAAGAAGGCCAACCTTTAACAATTTCATAAGAAAGGAATAATTACTTACAATTTATCTTGAGGAAGATACAACGTTTGAATGAGCTAAGGATTCTGATTCATTTTTTTTTGGTTATGTGTGTTATTTGCAATAAAGAAAAATGTAAATTTCATTATCTATAATTAATATTGTCGCCTGCGATGCGCAGTGCTTAGAGTGTCCACTTTAAAGTTGCGAGGTAAGGATTCAAACCTCAGATCACGGGCTCGAATCCCACTGTGGGACATGGAGACCGGTCCATGGGATAAAACCGTAAAAACCGAAGCACCGTGTCGCAGTGGAAGATGGCACAAAAAAAACTCTTACTGATCAATGGCACTGAGTGCCGAGTATAGGACAGATTTTGTTACTCTCCATCGGCAAGTGATGGTGTCTCCATATGACTAAAAAAATTTCTGAGACGGACGTCAAACAACTTAGAATCAATCAATTACAAAAGAAATTATTTTGTTTTATTTGCAAATTTTCAGTTATGTACTTAATTTTTTTTTACAGATTATTTTTTTTTACATATATACTCTAGTAGAAAGTTTAACAAGTCCTATTGATACAAGGCATCAAATAGGCCATAAAAAGAACTGCGGACGATAGTATTGTTCTCCCGCCTACTTTCAAGTCAATTTTAGATAGTTAGCATATTAGAAGAGTTAATAGTATTTTTATAGATGATTATATGGATTTTTATAAAACATTACTTTTTTGGAAAACAAAGAGAGAGATGTGTAAAATTTGAGTAAAATCGGTGTTTTGCAATATACAAATCAACAGAAAACAGGAAAGAATTTCCTCCCCCGTGACACAAAAAACTCCTTCTGACAGGTGATGGACTGTTTTTACACAAATTCATATCAAAGCTTTTTTGTGTTTAAAGGGGGGGGGGGGGGGGGGGGTGGGCATATGTTTATAGATTTAAAGACAAAGATACTTAATATCTTTACTTATTTCAAGGCAATTTACAACTGAAATTTATATTTTGTTAATATATTTTTGTAAAATTCATGTGTCTTAAAATAAGGAAAGACTAGAAATAGGGAACATTTAATCATATCCAGGACTATTTCAAAATGTGGTGATGCTTCAAAGTACGGTTTCATTGAAAATATCGTCTACCCACTTTTTCAAGAGCTGGATTTATTACGATTTAGCACTTGTATTAAAATAGTTCATCATTACCGATTGACCTGTTCTTTATATTAAAATAAAAGCCCTTGAGAAATTGACATCATTAAAAATTTTAAAAAAGAATAACATTACGTGTATCATGCATAGTCGATATCTTTTGAAAACTGTTCCATTGTCTTACATTTTCTGTGCACCTTTAAAATACTTTTTTCAGTGTGTGAAGAAAAGTAAATAATTTTATAAGTTCATGGATATATGAAGAATAATATAATCATCAAATTATTTCAAACATGTACGCGAAAAAAAAGTTGTACAAACTTCAGGTTCTGAGATGGATCTCTCTCGTGTGAATGTTATATCAAAGTATATGTGAAGTAAAAAAAAATGTTTCATTTGCAAATGCAATACATGTATACAAAACAAAATTCATACTACTTAAAAATTTGTAAAACTTATTTATTTGTTTTGGGCACTTTAAAATTGACATCCTGAAACTGTTTTTATATCGCTTGCACATCACCTTTGGGAGGAGTTCTTGCAACGTAAATTACATATATAATAAATATATGATGAGAAATGAAAAACAAATTACAACCTAGTAATAACCATTTAGAAAAACTATTAAGGGAATTCTCAAACTTTTTATTCATACCTTGTAGGTTTGTTTTCAAAACAGATTTATTTTTATTGAAGCAATGAAATAATGACTTTTCAATTCCCCACGTGCCCTGCCTAATACAACTATAAACAAGAGGTCCATGGGCCACATCGCTCACCTGAGAATCTTTTGTCATATTGTTCTTTACCAGATTTCCCCCTTGTAATACATTTGTGGCCCCGCCCTACCCTCTGGGGTCATGATTTGAACAATTTAGAATATACACTACCCCAGGGTGCTTCCACATCAGTTTCAGCTTTTCTGGTCCAGTGGTTCTTGAAAAGAAGATTTTCAAAGATTTTTCCTATATATTTCTATGTAAAACATTCATTCCCCATTGTGGCCCCGCCCAACCCTCGGGGGTCATGATTTGAACAATTTAAAATCTACACTATCCCAGGATGCTTCCACATCAGTTTCAGCTTTTCTGGCCCAGTTGTTCTTAAGAAGAAAATTTTCAAAGATTTTTCCTTTATATATCTATGTAAAACATTGATGCCCTATTGTACCGCCGGGGTTCATGATTTGAACAATTTAGAATCTACACTACCCCAGGGTGCTTCCACATCAGTTTCAGCTTTTCTGACTCAGTGGTTCTTGAGATGAAGATTTTCAAAGATTTTTACTATATATTTCTATGTAAAACTTTGATTCACCATTGTGGCTCCGCCCTACCCCCGTGGGTCATGATTTGAACAATTTAGAATCTACACTACCCCACAATGCTTCCACATCAGATTCAGCTTTCCTGACCCAGTGGTTCTTGAGAAGAAGATTTTCAAAGATTTTTCCTATATATTTCTATGTAAAACTTTGATTCACCATTGAGGCCCTACCCAACCCCGGGGTTCATGATTTGAACAATTTTGAATCTACACTAATCCAGGGTGCTTCCATATCAGTTTCAGCTTTATATATTTCTATGTAAAACATTGATTCACCATTGTGGCCCCGCCCTAGCCCCTGGGGTCATGATTTGAACAATTTAGAAGCTTCCATCAAATTTTTCCTGGCAGTGGTTCTTGAAGAATTTTCAAAGATTTGTCCTATATATTTCTATGTAAAACATTGATTCACCATTGTGGCCCCGCCCAACCCTCGGGGTTCATGATTTGAACAATTTAGAATCTACACTATCCCACAATGCTTCCACATTAAATTCAGCTTTCCTGGCCCAGTGGTTCTTGAGAAGAAGATTTTAAAGATTTTTCCTATATATTTCTATATAAAACTTTGATTCCCCATTGTGGCCCCGCCCTACCCCCGGGGGATCATGATTTGAACAGTTTAGAATCTACACTATCACAGGGTGCCTCCACATAAGTTTCAGCCTTATTGGCCCAGTGGTTCTTGAGAAGAAGATTTTTTAATGACCCCACCATATTTTTGTCTTTTCTTGATTATATCCCCTTTTGAGATGAATTGGCCCTTTGTTTTAACAATTTAAATATCCCTTCACCCAATGATGCTTTTTATCAAGTCTGGTCAAATTTGGCCCAGTGGTTCTTGAGAAGAAGTCGAAAATGTGAAAAGTTTACAGACGGACGGACAACGGACAAAATGTGATCAGAAAAGCTCACTAGAGCCTTCGGCTCAGGTGAGCTAATAAAAAGGCTGCTCCTGTCATCGATAATTATTCATCAGAAATTAATGATACATGTAGAACAGAAATATTACTAGTTAGGTTTATATGTTTTAGTAAATAACAATTAAGCTTGCAATTAGATAATTTGCTTATTAAGATAACATAATATCTTATTAAGAACTAATCATTGAAATGGTCACAGAGAAAAGGGTATTATAATTTTAAAGCTACCGCAAAAGTTTTAGACTCTTGATATGTTTGGACAAAATCAAAACCAAAACAGCTTTTCGCATAAACATCTCATACTTCAGCAATTTTATAAGAAGGAAATCATTACTTACAATTAGCGCAAATTAAATTAAATCATTAATATGCACTTTGAATATTTTCACTAAATCCTTAACAGTCAAATAATTCTACATGTTCAGTGCACATCATTCCAAATCTCGTGATAAAGTAACTTTTAAAATGCAAATATTCTACTTTCATATATGTGAATATAACATAATTCAAATTTAAAGGTTTGGTTGATAAGAAATAAAATACGATTCCCTGTTGGTTTTTTTTAATGTGCATGCACATAGGATGTTTTCTTGATTAAGACACTCCTTAAATTAGATTCTTTAACTTTTATGATCTTTCATATGGAAAATAAATATTTCGATTATCCCGATTAAGCTACTTTTGAAATTCTTCTTGACTTAAAAAAATGAGTATTTTAAATGCCGTGGTTTGGTTCTGTCACTCTTAAAATATAGCCTTCAAACATTTTAGCGCCGACAATTAATGAGATAAGAATCAAACTCATGTTTAATAACCTTTACCGTAAGTAAAGCTTGCTGTGAAGCAAATTTAGATTGTGGAAGACTGGAATTTTCAACAGTGATTAAATAAATTTATTCATATTTATATATCTAGGTTATATTCAAGATCAATCTGTTAAGAATTTGGTTCTAAGAGTTGTCCTTGTCAGGTGAAATCTAGCCGTTTAAGTTTAAACCTGATTGAAAAAAAATCAGTTATATCGGTTTCGATATTTTGTGATTACATGTCACTTGCACTATTTTCTCTGGTGTATTGACACAAATTCCTATAAAATTAATAATACATATTTGTGTTTTTAAACACTTCAAAGCATGTCAGGAAACAATTTTTATTCTGCGCAAAATACTCTAACGAAAATGTGATTACAGCTATAGTTTCGATACATCTTGAAATCCCTTACAAGTAATATAATATAAAATGAGTTGATACCATCAACTTGCGATCGTTAAAGTGATCAAGTATTGTTATCGTATGCAGTACACATACAGTATATATTATAGTGTATCTAATACCATTAGCCCAGACATGCCTACGAACAGATAACTGTCATAAATGATTATAAATATGCACAATAAGAATTCGTTTTGATTAGCAGTTAAACAGAATATTACGCATAATCAGCTAAGATCCTTTACTTCCGTCTTCATTAAACATAATTTGAGTATGACTCGAAAACCAAACTTCAAAAATTGGGGGAGGGGTTAATCAAACTCCATACCCCTATTTTTGGGGAGGGAGGGGGTGGCACATACTTTATTTTCAAAATTATTGAGGACATGCATAAGTGTTAATTTTTTTTAGCCAATTTAGAGCTGATTACTTAAAACAGGTATTTTGAACACCCTGACAGGTTTTTCTTTTTTCAAAAATGGCTTGGCAGTCTGTTTTGCATGGTTTTACATTAATCAATGTTATGTATGTAAATGTATCTATCACTGTAACTACTTACTGAGCCACAACGTATTGTTCATTTAGTCTTATTTCAAAAAATGTGCATGAAGTTTTTGCTATTTTCTCATTTGTGTGAATAAATTCAATATTGTTTGAAAAGACAAGTACAAAATATCGTTATCACGAGAATAAGAACTCACAGCATCGATGGTGTCCTAGACTCGTCATTCTATGCACTGCCCATAGCAGCGATGTGATTTTTTTCCGTTCATTTTCGAGTTGAGACAAATGGTACATTGATCAGATTATAATTCTGCATTTACTTCATGAGCTACCCTTTCATCATGATATAAATAAATTGTTTCTCTTTAGAAGACATTACGTACTAAACATAGTGAACAAGTGAAGGCTCGGTCGAAACATTTTGTTGTATTTATCTGAAAATCATGGTGTACATCTTGATCTTGTCGTGCAGGTTGTACCTAGAAAGAAAATCGCCTGGGCGGTTGCTGTAAGGTACTAAACAGCATAGAACCGTAAACAACTAAATAAAGTGTTTTTCTTTTTTATGAAAATAAAAAAGACCGTCTCTCTGTCAACATGGTGGCGGAAAACGGCCAGGGAATTGTCGTAAATTCCTAATATCAGAAGAAGACTCCAAAAGCCAAAATTGAATAATTTTATCCGAACTATATTGAAAATAAATTTATTTGTCTAACAAATTGTTGCTTGTGATCAATTAAATTACTTTTATAACAAAATGACACGTAATTATTAGTGTCAAGACATCAGCAGCGATCAGCTTATTTTCAGCAGTTCGAGTTGCGCGGTAGATTTGATTTCGTCACGTTCAAATCACCTTAACAATTTTGTACACTGAAAATATTCACTGAAATTCAAATTTCATCAAATATGATTTTATGAACTTTGTTTTAATAATTGTACTCATAAAGTAATGGAGAAGTAATCATGATTACAGGACTTTTTAAGAGTAATTGATTAAATTACGATTACTTGAAATCAGAAAAATGGAAGATTACTGATTACTCATGATTACTTGGCAAACTGTAATCGATTACAGCTGATTACGATTACCCTATCCCTGTTGTATGCAGCACACATTTAACCACTGTCATTTGTGTTGTGACTGTGGTTTGTATTCAATATCAGCGTTGCCTTTAATTGCCAATACATATCATAACAAATATCTTCTTTATTTATGTGCCATCTCGGAGATAATATAAGGCAGAAGATTCTTGCTTACTTGGCAAGACAAGAAAATAGAAAACTTACTTTTGTGACGCAGAGATGAAGAAAGATTTCTCCCCATTTCACTACAAGTTTGTTCATCCATATATCGGTACGATTCACATTTGTCCATGGTCCACATCATTGTGTAGCATTGAAATCGATCTATGCAATATGATTCGCACTCCTGAGCGTTATTTACACCAAAGAAAAAAAAGTCCTTGCACAAATTCTGAGGTTCCCTGTCCTTTAGACTAGATGTTTCCGACGTTTCCATACAGGACTCATACGGAGGTGCTGAAAAAAGATTTTAATATAATGAAAGTAACCCTTTTCACTTCCAGGTTAGTTTATATTGAATTTTGTATTTATCAACGTCACATTAAACCAAGATTACTAATATACGAGAAAATTATTCATTCTTATTATATAGCTAATAAAAAGATGTAAGATGTGTTTTTTTCACACAAAATGAAATTATTTATGAAAAATTTAGTACGTATTAGAATTATTAAAACCTAAATAAACAAATTATATCGCTCCATAGGGTCATCAAAATAATGCGATATTGAACGCCTACAAGACAGATGTAAATGTTAATTTGAATACTAATATTTAAAAAAAAATCATTAATTTGCCTTTTCAGTTGGAATAAATATTATAAATTATGTGGAAATGCTTTAGCTCTATAATAAAAGAGTTATTGAACTGATATTGGTGAATATCGGCACGAGTTGGCTGTTCAAATGCACTCGCACGCTCGTGCTAATATTCACCAAAATAAGTTCAATAATCCTATTTTTTTTAATTGTAATGAAATGTTTGCCATCATATAAAAACAGTGTCAATTTGGTCATACCTATCCGATAGTTCTTTACTTGTTTACAATATCATAAGAGGAAGGTAATGGATTGATTAGACAATAAAACAATAGAATGATAAAATTCATCATAGATTTCAGCATTCATTGACCCACGATAGATGAGGGTATATTTGCAGTATCTAATAAATGAGTTTTGTATGGAAAAGAGGTATGTTTTTTTCTGTAAGATTTAAAGTAAATATAAAGTACCTTCTTGAATCGGAAAATTAATTTTGTGAAAAACGTCTTAAAAATCACGGTTTGTATCCATAGAATGCATTATTTAGATTCAAAATCTTAAGTTCTCATGAATTGTTTATGTGCAAATTGATACGTGTATACATGTATTGCACGTTTATTGCAAAAAGAGTACCTAAGATATCTGGCGTCATTTCTGTTTCTGAAAAGTGAGAATTTATATTTGACAATATAATGTAGTTGAGTTACGAATTCATACATGCATGACTTAAACTAGTAGACATTTATTACAAAAGCATGCACTGCCCTAACTTATGTTTTATCGTATTGTTGTATTCTTATTGCGTAATACACAGCTTCTTGATGAGTGTATTTGAGTAGCTGATCTTTTATACTTGTTGTAAATTTTCCTAACTGTATTAAGCCATATTAAGCCATACAGCATTCTAATAACATCTCAGAGGCCTTATTTTGTTAGGTGGTAAGAGGCCCTATTAGTGCCTAACACCTAATGGTGGCCTAATATTATGTAGCTTGAGACCCTATTATTTGGTTGCCTAATAGAAGCCTGATTGAGGTCCAATGGATGCCTAATAGGTGTCGAACTGTATTGGGCTGTCAAAAAAAGTATATATACAGGGTGAGAGAATGCACTTTACTCATTTCTTCTTTATTCCGAGTTATAATATGATATTATGTTGATGTAAATTTCCATAATACAATTCTTCCAACAAAAGCAAAAAGTTGTTCTAATTGATCTATAAAGATCTCAAATCCAACGCATGTATTGAATATAGCACAGGATCCACGTAATTTTTTTTTATTTGCTTGAGGTGAAGCAAACTTGGACATAATCGCTAGCTACATTATCCTCAGTCGCTTTACAGTATAATATAAGGCGTAATAAGCTTTATTCCTGAAATATATTAAACTATATTTACATTACCTTTGTTTTTGCTTTCACATATGAATGCCTTTTTCCTCTTACAGTCCTCGGGGTATATATTGAGGTCTGTTCTGTTATAATACAAACAGAGCATTCCGTCTTTTGAACCCACTAAAGTTGTTTTAACGGGTAAAGAACAATCCAAAGATTTGCAGGTCTCAACAGTATTGCCTTGATTTGAAACTCGTATAAATTCATGGAACCAAATTCCGCTGAAAACAGATAATAGAAGCGCGAGTCTGAAATCATATTACATAATAAATATGGACTCAATGTAGGACAAAAAGCATTTAAAAGACCCAGGTTGTCAGATATTGACCGGAGATACATGGAGTATATCGACCGAGGATAGCCCTAGGTCGAAATACTCCATATATATGAGGTCAATACCTGTCATCCTGGGTCATTATTAATGCATATTGACTGTGCATTCAGTCCATATCTATTATATTATGTAATTTCCCAAATTTATTAGTGCAACTGTATATTTACCTAATGTTTACAGAGATGTAATTTGTTGTTGTTAACCATGTATAATTTGATTGTGAATGTTTCATTGATATATTTATTGCGCGCTACTCACAGGCACTTATTTCGGTATTACAGTAATAAACCTTAACCCATTACATAATAATAAGACAAGGTATCTAACTCCGAATAGCACAGGGTACCACCCACCCATCCACCCAGTAACGCACTCATTAACACTCCCAAAGAAAATGCATTGACAAAATGTTAGTACCTTTTTCTTCTTTGTTAATTTATCTACAAAATCATACATGGCATGCTAGTGTTTACTTTCTTCATATTAGTCTCTTTAAACAGCGTCAAAACTCTGCTCGCCGAGTGGAAAAAGTCGATTTAAACCATGAAATTTTATGTGCGAAGTATTCTTGAAAAATGATAACAGATATCATTATTAACCGATTTGTATTTTCAGATTCAGACTTCTTTACTATATCTTTCTCATATATAAGCTACAACTCGCAAATTTGTTTGACTAAAACGAAAATGAAAACGAGGCAGCTCGTGTGAGTCATTATTCAAACGTAATGACTTCGTATTGACTAATCAGATTACCGGATTTTACAAAGTTATATAATGTTAACCGATAATAACCGATCATATATGTATAATGTTTATCTGTTTTTGTGTTGTTAAACACCCATCTCGAGAACTTTTTCTTTCATATGGAGACGCCACCACTTGCCGGTGGAAAGCTGCATATATTTCCTATACTCTGCACTAAGGGCCATTGAGGAGGAAGGGATCTTTTTCGTGCTAGCACCTACGACGACACGGGATCTCGGTGAATAGGTTTTTTTCCGATAAGTAGAAGAAAACCACTGTAATTTTTAAGAAAAGGGTAATTATCCTTATTCATGACGTGATTGACAAATGTTGGACTGGGCTGCACTGCCTGTCTATACGACGATCGTACATTATCCTGTATTGATAGGAATTCTAAAAATTAAATCAGTTATATTCTAAACATACATACTATTGCAGACATTTGTCAGGGTGACATAAAGAAAAGCAGAGCGCGTAGATAAACCTTATAAAAAATTCAAAATATAATTGAATACTAACATAAAACTACAAACATATTCTGCTTAAATTGTATAATTTTAACTGCTAAATAAACTGCATACATGTAGTTCTGGCTTAATTGTATAACCTCACTTGCAGAATATTCCACATATTCTGGTTAATTGCATAACCCCACCTCCTGAATATTGCACATACTCTCATTCTGGTTTAATTGTATAAAACCATCTTCAGAATATTCCATATATTCTGGTTAAATTGTTTAAACTCAACAGCGGAGTTTTACACCATACTCTTGTCAAATTGTATAACCTCACCTGCGGGATATTCCACATACTCTGGTTAAATTGTATAACCTCACCTGCGGGATATTCCTCATAATTGTGGTTAAAATGTATAACCTCACCTGCTGAATAAGTCATCTTGGTATATCGTGAATTTATCAACTTCCTTTAATACTAGATCCACCATGTACAAATCAGCGAGGACTGAAATGTTCGCTAGAGTCTTGCTCCTCATTTGACAAACATCGTATGCCGTGTACCATGAAGCCTCAGGTAGGTGGACAGTGTATCTACACTTTGGATCAATTTCTGGAAAGATACACGTTTCATGCTTTCTGAAATATTTATAAGATAGGAATATATATTGAAAACTAGAGTCGAATGTGTTGCAAAGCAGCGGTTAAGTCTTCAGTTCGCCCTTTTGTAGCACTGCTTGTGGGATAAATAAATGAGAATAAAATATTTGTTCAAAAGAAGGTCTCCAGATCAAAGTAATGTCGATCTGTATTTTAAAATCTCTTGACTCATTTTTGTAAAACGAAGCAAATTAAGACTGTTTTCGGTGACCGTATGTGACCCAAATAGACAAAAATTGGGTCAAGTTATGGTATTAATTCATTTAATTTTATGTTGATATCTATAGAAATACGTTTTTTTAGTTACTTTCGGTTAAATGTGAAATTGACAAAAGTGACGATACTCGACAGAAATATACTACTGGACCGTCTCTCTGACATAGATTATTCAATTCAATATTAATATCTGTGAATTTAGCAATTTTAACTACTTCCAAGTTGACCCAAAATGATATCATTATATGACACATTGATTCCTCGCTAGCCGCTATTTATCATATCAAACAGCTTATGCTTACTTCTCCATGGCACCTGATCCCATCTCTGAGGTTTTGGAGGTCCGTGTTTGCTTTGCTCTTATTTTGTATTGTTTTGTGGACTTTGAGATTGAATACTGTTCTTTATCTTAATATGTTTCATTGAACAACTTTGCTTCTTTAAAGTAGTACAAGTTCTTAATACAGTGTTGAGATATCAGGAAAAAAATGGCCATCTAGATCCCTTATTTAAGGTGCAAACCTCTTTTTCGAGGTTTTATTTTAAAGATCTTTTATTTTATTGTTTTTTTTTTATTTTATATTTCTATTCAATTTTTATAATTTTAAACAAAATGTTTTCAAAGTAAAAAAAAATAACTTGTGATGTATGATGGACGTGTGGTATACTGATGAATAAAATTGTGAACATTTTAGAGTTTAGTATGAAAATTTAGAGAATTAGTCAAGTGCAATAACCTTTGTGTTGCAATTTAAGTAATATTTTAGAGATATGCACATTATATTCATTTTGTTAAATTCGATGGAGCTTAGAAACGCTCAAGGAAGAGCTACTTTAATGTTTGACTGCTTAAATACTACTATGGGTCATGTTGTCCGTCTCTTCGGATGAGACAATTAAACTGAGATGTCGTGTCGCAGTAGATTATGACAGTGTTAGGATCACTCACTGATCAATGGCCTTGAGTGCCAAGTACAGAACAAAATTTACAGCTTTCCAGTGGTATCCATATGAGTGAAAATTTCTGGAAAAGGGCATTAAACAACAAACTAACAAACAAACGTTTGACTGAAATGGGAGGTTTATAAGAATATCTAATTATGTATTAAAATATCTGTTACTTGATAGAAAAAAGACAAGAGATCTGTTTTTTAAACAATTAATGAAAATCAAATGTAAAAATATAATTGAAGTTTTTATTTCACTTTGTTCTTTAGTTTTGTTTCCTTTTAATGTTGAATTCTTATGTGAATATACGAGTTTCAGTTTTGAATGTTGCAAATAGTTATATAATATTCAAATTTAAGTGATGTGTAGATACGAAGACGTTACTTACCTTTAAGGCAGAAAACCCGATGTAGCAATTGGAAAATGAAGATTAAATCATAGATGGTGAACTTCATCTGAAACCGATTAATTTTTTTATGAATACCAAAAAATACATTTATAATAAATGCTTAAGCTTCGTTAAATAACCTTGTTATTTCAAAAATAGTCTATACAAACCATCTAATTCTTGCTTTTCCCTAAATCAGAGGTGATTAAATAATTTCCATTACCACATGAACAATACGCTGTAGCTCCAGCAGAAGTAAGATAGTTCTATTTACATACATAACATTGATTAATGTAATACCGTGCAAAACAGACTGCCAAGACATATTTTGAAAGAGAAATACTGTCAGGATGTTCAAAATACGTGTCATGAGTAATCTGTTTTAAACTGGTTAAAGAATAATGTTTAACACTTATGCATGTACTCAATAATTTTGAAAATAAAGTATGCGCCACCCCCTGCCTTCCCAGAAAGAGAAGTTTGAAGTTTGATTAACCCCTCTCCCAATTTTTGAATTTTTGTTTTTGAGCAAAACATTATTTTTAATGAAGACGGAATTAAAGGATCTTAGCTGATTGTGCGTAATATTCTGTTTAACTGCTAATTAAAACTTATTCTTATTGTATATATTTATAATCATTTCTAACAGTAATCTTTTTGTAGGCATGTCTGGTCTGATGGTATTAGATACGTTTTAATAAATACAGCTTATGTACCACATACGATACCAATACTTGATCATTTTAACGATCGTAAGTTGATGGTATCAACTCATTTCATATTATGTGACTTGAAGGGATTCCAAGATGCATCGAAACTACAGATGTAATCACATTTTAGTTCGAGTATTCTGCGCATACAGATTGTTGTATCATATTGGCTAATTTACAGTTTGTATGATCTACAGAATAAAAATTGTTTCCTAATATGCTTTTGAAGTGCTTGAAAACTTAAATATAAATTATTAATCATATAGAAATTTGTGTCAATCCCCCAGAGAAAATAGTGTAACGGGCAGGTAGTCAAAAAATGTGATGTTTCAAAACTTTTTTTTTTCAATCAGGTATAAGCTTAAATGGCTAGATTTCACACTACTGGCTTTTAAAACCCCTGTCCGTATGAAAATCCACTGTCTTTCTCTGTATCCTACAGCATTTTCACAGTAATCTACGGTATACCTACAGTATGCTACGGTATACTAGCTCTGTATATACAGTAAATCTCTGTATGCCACTGTATGTATCCCCAGCATGCCACAGTGACATACAGTAGGCCCCGATACGCCTACAGTATGCCACTGTATGGCTACTGTTTCCTACAGACAACTACGGTAAACCCCAGTATATGCCCCAGTACGCCCTTGTTTATGTTCTTTGAAGCAAAAAGAAGAAGTTTACACACTCCCAGAGCATTGTAAGGTTACCTAAGATGTGGGATTATCAATGTAGTACAAAAAGTTACTTACATAAGAAATTTTTGAACACTATTTTAAACACATAGTAGTATTTTTTTTTATTTGTTAGGAAACTTAGTGTGTTCTTTTATAATAACTCTGAAATAACTATGAAAAATTAATAAATCATTTCTTCAAAGAATATCTATCTATTAATTTTTAAAATTAATTATTTAAATATTCTTTGAATTGATTTATTAGTTAATTAATTAATTTATTTATTTTGCTAACACCTATTTAATCTATAAAATTCTTGGAGTGACTTTGTAACTTTTAAAAAAAAAAGCACGGCCGGGGTAATGCTGCATTTTGGAAAATTGTAGTTTTTAAAATTAATATAGTTTCTTTGAAAAAATAAATATAATTAATTAACGGCATGAAATTAATCACTGTAAAAACAAATCAATCTATTTCTTGACAAATGCAGAGCTGCATAGTAGACACGGCACAAAATAAACAAGGTGAAGTGGTAAGTGAAAATTAAATAAAATAAATGACTTTAAAAATACAAAATTGATCAATGAACTAATTAATTATCTTATTTATTTATTCTGTTTATCAATTTATCTACAAATACATAAATAAACAAAATAAATTATTTATTTTTGTAATTGACAAGCCAACAAAGTGATTAATTATATAACCCCCCCCCCCCCAATTGATTTTTGTAGTTTTATTTTTAAATGAAAATTATTTCTCCTAAAATATACTACAAAGTAATTTTTAAGCATATTAAAACAAATTTCAATTATTTTACGTCCATGATGGATATCAAAATAATCGTCAGATTATGCACAATTTTTTTGTGTCAATTGCAATTTTATATTTTTAGTTTGATTTGATTGAAAAAAAAAACGGTTTTCAAAACCTTAACACGATTATGAAAGAACTTCAAAGCCATTGATTGTTTACAAGTGACTCGGGGTACACAGTAATGACACCTATTGTCTTTTTCACTGACCACTATACCTTGTTTATTTTGTGGCAGAGAGCGACCCTGTCCACTCTGAGGCTGTTTGAAATAACATTTTTTCTTTGTGAGAGGACCGATTTTTTTTCTAACGAAATAAAATAAAAGTATCAAAAAAGCTATTGACGGGTTAAGATTGTGCATAATGAGACGATTATTTTGATATCCAACACGGAAGTAAAATAATTAAATTAATATAAATATGCTTCAAAAATACTTTGAGAGGCATTTTAGTGGAAAATTGTATTAAATAAGCCAAATAAATCCAACTTTCGGGATTATAATTAATTAATTTGTTTGTTTCGTCAGTTTTAAAATTCATTAGATATAAATATATTGTTCTTTGTACAATTATTAAATACGTGCTTTTAATCAGTTTCATTTATTTATTCACTAACTATTTAAAATCAATTATTGAATTGATTTGAAAAGTATTTTTTTTTTAAATGCAGCATAACTCTTGTTTAGTTGGTGTGTGTGTGTGTAATTTTTTTCCCCAAAAGATACCAAAAAGCCATTCCATGTATTTTATGGATTAAACAGGTGTTAGAAAAATAAATAAATGGTAAATAAATAAATAAAATAGATAATTAATTTATCACCATAAAAATGTCAAACTCTTTAATTATATTTTTTAAATTGACAATACAACAAAATAATCAATTATTTATATCCCCAAAAATAAGATTTTAAAGGGTTTTTAGTATAAATATTTTTATCCTAAACTATGTTACAAAGTATTTTTTAAGCATATTAAAGTGAATTTCAATTATATTACGTCCATGATGGATATCAAAATAATCGTCAGATTATGCACAATTTTTATTTGTCAATTGCAATTTTATATTTTTAGTTTGATTTGATTGAAAAAAAAAACGGTTTTCAAAACCCTAACACGATTATGAAAGAACTTCAAAGCCATTGATTGTTTACAAGTGACTCGGGGTACACAGTTATGACACCTATTGTCTTTTTCTCTGACCACTATACCTTGTTTATTTTGTGGCAGAGAGCGACCCTGTCCACTCTGAGGCTGTTTGAAATAACATTTTCTCTTTGTGAAAGAACCGATTTTTTTCTAACAAAATAAAATAAAAGTATCAAAAAAGCTATTGACGGGTTAAGATTGTGCATAATGAGACGATTATTTTGATATCCAACACGGAAATAAAATAATTAAAATTAGTATAAATATGCTTCAAAAATACTTTGAGAGACATTTTAGTGGAAACTTGTTTACATTAAATAAGCCAAATAAATCCAACTTTCGGGATTATAATTAATTAATTTGTTTGTTTCGTCAATTGTAAAATTAAATAGATAAATATATTGTTCTTTTTACTATGATTAAATACGTGCTTTTAATCAGTTTTATTTATTTATTCACTAACCATTTAAAATGAATTTTATAATTGATTTAAAAACTAATTTTTTTTAAAATGCAGCATTACTTTTGTTTTGTAGGTGTGTGTGTGTGTGTGTGTGTAATTTTTTCCCCAAAAGATACAAAAAAGCTACGCCAAGAATTTTATGGATTAAACAGGTGTTAGAAAAATAAATAAATGGTAAATAAATAAATAAAATAGATAATTAATTTATCACCATAAAAATGTCAAACTCTTTAATTATATTTTTAAATTGACAATACAACAAAATAATCAATTATTTATATCCCCAAAAATAAGATTTTAAGGGTTTTTAGTATAAATATTTTTATCCTAAACTATGTTACAAAGTATTTTTTAAGCATATTAAAGTGAATTTCAATTATTTTACGTCCATGATGGATATCAAAATAATCGTCAGATTATGCACAATTTTTATTTGTCAATTGCAATTTCATATTTTTAGTTTGATTTGATTGAAAAAAAATGGTTTTCAAAACCCTAACACGATTTTGAAAGAACTTCAAAGCCATTGATTGTTTATTAGTGACACGGGGTACACAGTAATGACACCTATTGTTTTGTTCACTGATCACTTTACCTTGTTTATTTTGTGACAGAGAGCGACCGTGTCCACTCTACAGCTGCTTGAAATAACAGTTTCTCTTTGTATTAGAACCGATTTTTGTCATACAAAACAAAATAAAAGTTTCAAAAAATCTATTGAGGGGTTAAGATTGTGCATAATGAGACGGTTATTTTGATTACCAACATGGAAGTAAAATAATTAAAAGAAGTTTAAATATGCTTCAAAAAGACTTTGAAACACATTTTAGCGTAATATTGTTTACATAAAATTAGCCAAATAAATTCCAACTTTCGGCTATACAATTTATAATTTTGTTTGTATATTCAATTTAGAAATAAGATTTTTTTTTTTGCAATGATTGACTACATGCAATAAATTTGATTTTTTTTAAGAACATCAATAAGTTAAAAAAAATAAGAATTACTCGGGCTGTGTTTTGTTTTTTTTTTTAACAAAAGTTACAAAGTCACTCCAAGTATTTTATAGATTAAATAGGTGTTCGCAAAATAAATAAATAAATAATTTAACTAATAAATCAATTCAGAGAATAATTAGATAATTAATCTAAAAATTGATAGATAAGTATTCTTTGAAGCAATGATTTATTAAGTTTTCATAGTTATTTCAGAGTTATAAAAGAACACAATAAGTTTCCTAACAAATTAAAAAAAATACTACTATGTGTTTAAAATAGTGTTCAAAAATTTCTTATGTAAGTAACTCTGTGTACTACATTGATAATCCCACATCTTAGGTAACCGTACAATGCTCTGGGAGTGTGTAAACTTCTTTTTGCTTCAATGAACATATACAGGGGCGTACTGGGGCATATACTGGGGTTTACCGTAGTTGTCTGTAGGAAACAGTAGCCATACAGTGGCATACTGTAGGCGTATTGAGGCCTACTGTATGTAACTGTGGCATGCTGGGGATACATACAGTGGCATACAGAGATTTACTGTATATACAGAGCTAGCATACCGTAGCATACTGTAGATATACTGTAGATTACTGTGAAAATGCTGTAGGATACAGAGAAAGACAGTGGATTTTCATACGGACAGGGGTTTTAAAAGTCAGTAGTGTCATCTGAAAAGGACAACTTTTAGAACCAATTTTTTAACAGATTGATCTTCAATATAAACGAGATATATAAATATGAAGAAAGAACTATATGCGGTTTATTGCATATATTTGCCCCCACAAAAGTCAAATTTTAAAAAAAACTCCTGATATGTGCTAATTCAATAAATTGTATGAGAAATATAAATTAAAAGAAAATATTATAGTGTCAAAGCAGTGTATTCACAATTTTTGTTTTTATGACATCACATACTAGTCCGATTTTGTATCCTTTCTCAGAAAGAGGACAAAATGGACAAAATTTCAACAATTTTAGCTTTAAAATTGATAGAGCGCAAGTTTGTTCAGGAACAATATTGACATACTTCATTGATATTATCATTCTAAACATTAAATCATTATATCAAAATATTGATCCCGAACACACATGCGCTCGTTGACTTTAACTCAAAATATCGACGAAATATGTATTTTTTTTTTTTGTAAAATTCATAAAAAACTTAAATTTATGTCATGTTTGTGACGTCATTACGTACATATGGCGTCATTACTTATGAAAATAATCAGTGCTTTGAAGTCAGCATATACTCCCCTGTTTAAGAACTTAATTATGTATATCTCCATCAAAGTTTGATTTGGGGGGCAAACATTGGTTTCTACCGAATAAAGTTCTTTATTAAACGCTCTTGAAAATTCCCGTCTTCCACAGTATAAATCTGCTTCATAGCAAGCTTTGCATACAGTAAACGTTATTCAAGCTAGAATGTATGAAAAGTCTTTGTCACAACATTTCAAAATGTCAAATTAGCACTCGCTTATCAATCAGTCAAAAGCACAAGACATGTTTCCTTGTTATTAAATGTAGTACAGCATGTGAAACATGGAATGGTATTTACATACTGCTACTAGACATTTTCAGTCATTTCTCAATAATAAATTCTTTTTTTATTTCATCGACTTAAAGGATTAGTCCACATCTAAGAAAATATAGGCAAATGAACTCTATTATTTTTAGTCAATTTTCGACCCTGAATTTGTCAATATTTTTCAGAAGTCTTTGTCACAATGTTTTCAAACTTTAAAATGATGAAGAACATACGCAAATGATTATAAAAAAAGATTAAAATATATACTTTTCCTCTTTGATTAATGAGAGATAGGTAATCTACCGATCCTAATATCCTTGACCTTTTTGCACTTACGGGATTTAATTATTAAATGACTGTTTGGGGTAACTTTCAGATTAAAAAATGTTTACCGAATATCTTAAATTGTACTTTTAATTCAAAAGGATCATATTAAATAGAAAAATTGTAATCAAACACAAAGAATATGAATAAGTAACAATTAAAAATGAAAAGGAATCTACATCATTTCATGACAGTTATCACAAAAAATGTACACATAATCACCTTATCTACAACATGTACATCTTTGACTTGGAAAAATTTCATCAAGATATAACACTTTTTAGTAGGCAACTGAAGATTCTTAGGATTTTTCATTCCTTCAAAATACATGTAGTTACATATCATTCACATTTTACAGTAAGTTGTATACAATGTACATTGTAATTTCATTACACAGGATAATCTCGGATTTGTCAACTTTATTAAGGCCGATATCTAGTAGATGAAAGGTTCTTATATATATATATATATATATATATATATATATATATATATATATATATATATATATATATATATATATATATATATATATATATATATATATATATATATATATATATATATATATATATATATATATATATATATATATATGTGTGTGTGTGTGTGAGGGTGTGTGTGTGTGTGTGTGACATTGAATTTATTATGACGGTCATAATGGATCTAGCTAAACACATTCACTCGTTATGATGTCGTACGACGTAGGTTCTACGTTAACTTTAGTTTGATTCTAATCTTATTTAATGTCGGCACTAAAATGTTACATTTCAAGAGAAAAAGAACCAAAGGAATGGCATTTGAAATACCCATTTTATTTATAATAAATGCTTTAGCTTCCTTATTATATAAGTCAATAAGGGTTTAATTTCAAGAGTAGCTGAGTCAGGATATTCAAAATATCTATTTCCATATTAAGGATTCCAAAAATCAAAGAGTTGAATATAACGAGAGTCTTTATCCTATGTTTATGCAAATTTGAAAGACAGGGGGTCGTATTTCAATTATAATCAACCAAATCATTAAAGGAGAAAGTATGGTATGAGTCCAAAAATCTTATGAAATTGTTCTTGAAACATGTCTAGAGTAACCACTTTCTAAGTCATTTGAATTTTTGTCATTATCTCAAACCATTTCTCAGAGAACTCTTTAAATATAGGTAATTTTCGTTAGAAAATAACGCTATGACATTATAAAGTCAACTTGACTTTATCTAATTTCAATGTTTATCTCCCGATACAGGACAAAGAAATTTTGCTTCGCTTATTTTAAAACTACCAATCTTCACATACTTTTATTTTTTGCGAACTTGTATATAAAATAGTAGGCCTCCTTATAATAGATAATAACTTTGTCTACATTGTAATATTCACAAATGAAAGTAGAATATTTGCATTTTAAAAGTTGCTTAACCACGGGATTTGGAACGATGTGCAATGAACATGTCAAATTATTTGTCAATTAAGGATGTAGTGAAAATATTCAATGTGCATATTAATGATTAAATTCAATTTACACTTATTGTAAGTAATGATTCCCTACTTATAACATTGTTGAAGGTTGTCATATACTTGGGTGAAAAGCTGTTTTTGTTTTGTTTCTGTCGAAAGATGTTAAGTGTCTAAAACTTTTCCGGTAGCTTTAATTATAAAAGTCTTTTCTCTGTAACCATTTCAATAGTTAGTCCTCAATTTAATTTTATATTGATAAACAATTTATCTAAATGCAAGCTTGTCATTTTACGAAAAAATACAAACTTAGCTAGTAATATTTCTGTTCTTTTATTAATTTGTGATGAATAATTATCGACCGCAGGAGCAGTCTTTCTATTTGTAATTGTATTAGAATGTACAGGTAGGGAATTGAAATGTTATTATTTTATTGCTTCAATGAAAATAAATCTGTTTTGAAAACAAACCTAAAAGGCATGAATAAATATTTTGAAAATTTCCTTTATAGTTTGTTTAAATGGTTATTACTAGGTTGTAATTTGTTTTTCATTTCTCATCATATATTTATTACATGTGTAATTTATGTTGCAAGAACTCCCAAAAGTGATGTGTATACGAAATAAAAACATAACGTTTTGAGTTTGAGAATGTCAATTTTAAAGTCCCTAAAATAATAAATAAGATTCACAATTTTTTTAGAAGTATGAACTTTGTTTTGAATACATATAGTGCATTTGCAAATGACACCTTCTTTTTTACTTCACATATACTTTTTATTGGAACATCATCAATATCACACGAGGAGGTTCCATTCCACAACATAAAGTTTGTTAAACCTTTTTTTTTAAATAAAATTCAGACCGTCGCATTTAGTCATCGCTGATTGTTGTTTCACATGAACTTGAATGAAATAATTTTATGACGAAATTATTTATGCATGAGCTTATTTCCTTTTCTTTACACACTGAAAAAAGTATTTTAAAGGTGCATAGAAAATGTAAGGCGATGGAACAGTTTTCAAAACAAATGGACCATGCATGACATATGTATTTTTACTATTTTGAATTTTCCTTTGCATTTCTTTCTACCGAAAAAATTGAAAATGCAAAAAAGAAGAAGAAATACGCACGCTAACTCTCGAGTCTTGCCTCCGTTTTGCAACCATTTAATTCAATATTGATGATAATTTGGCAATGGCTTTTTAGTTTAATACAAAGAACAGATCAGTGGTATTAATAAATTATTTTTATACCAGTGCTAAATCGCACATTTTTCCTAATTATAGCTCTTGAAAAAGTGAATAGACGCTATTTTCCATTAAAATCGGACTTTCAAGCATCATGATTTTTTGAAATAGTCTTGGAAATGATTTAATGTTCCATATATTTTTTTCTATTTATACACAAATAAATATAACATCAATATATTTATAATGTATTTAATTGCAGTTGTAAATCGCCTTGAAATTGTTGAAAAATAAGCATTTTTGTCTTTTATATATAAATATACTTCCCATTCCGTGAAACACAAAAAGAAATTGGTATGGATTCGTATAATAGCTGTTCATACATGTATTACCTATAAAAAGGAGTTTTTTAACACGGGGGGGGTGTCAAAATATTTTGCGTTTTCTGTTGATATCTATAGTAAATACGCCTATTTTAAGAAACTTTCACACTTATTTTTCTTTGTTTTCCCAAATAAGCAATGTTTTATGAAAATCCGTATAATAATATCAATACAAATGCATGTACTAATAATCCTTTAAATATGCTTACTTTTGAAAATTGACTTGGAAGTAGGCGGGAGAACAATATTATCGTTAACAGTTCTTTTTTACCGCCTATTTGATACTTTGCATCGATATAAAATGTCTAACATTCTAGAAGATATGGAAAAAAGAATATGTGTAAAAATTAATTAAATTACTAAGAAGGAGCAAATAAAACGATATAATTTTATTTTTTGATTGACTGATTGATTCTAGGTTGTTTAACATCCGTCTTGATGATTTTTCACTCATCATGGAGACGCCATTACTTGCCGGTTGAGAGCTACAAATTTTGAAATATAGGGCGATTGGGAAGAGCTAGATCTTTTTTGTGCCAGAACCTAATGCGACACGGGGCCTCGGTTTAAACGTTCTTATCCGATAGACCTGTCTCCACGTCCCACAATTGGATTCGAACCCGTGATTTAAGGATTGACTTCTTACCTCGCGACTCTAAGGTGAACGCTCTAACCACTGAACCACGCAGGCGACATTATTTTTTTTAACAAAACACACAAAACATAATGAATTGAACTTTTTCGTGATTGCAAATATGATACATAACATAGAACTGGACCAGAAAACTCAGCTCATTCAAACGTTATAACTTCTCCAAGATAAATTGAACACCAGGCTTTTTGATTTCATAGACAGCTGCTTATTTCAATAAAAAGCAAAATTATTACATTCCGATTTTACACACAAGTACTCTGAAGTTGACATAAAAAAAGATGCACATGCCAAGGAGCGCATGGCGGATGTCACAGGTCAGCAGGGGAATGCTCACTTCTCCATGGTACCTGGTCCCACCTCTGATGTTTTGGAGGTACGTGTGAGACCGTATAAAATGAGGCCCCTTGTCTCAGTAGGTTGTTAGTAGGATAAAGATGTTTCCCTGCTTTGGGGCCGTAAAGTGCCGATTATCGGAAAAAATTATCAGCAAGCGGTGGTGTCACCATATGAGTGATTCTTTTCCATTCCTAAATAATTTAATTTTGCTTGTATTCTTGCCTCTCATTGGTTGATTTCCAAAAAGGAACGCATAACATTTTGTATAATCTGGTTTGGTATGGGGACACACCCCCTTGACAACAAGCATAATCATCTGTATCCATCAATCCCCTCATTTCCAGTCCTTGGGATTCATGGAAAATTCCAGATTTAATGAATGTACCTTTAATTTCAAACAGTTACTCGATCTTACCTCATGTAAACAAGCATCATGGCCGCTAGATCTATGTATCAGTTTTTATCTCCCCTCGCTTCCCATCACTTCCGTTACTACGGTTGTATTATTGCGCGGTAAATTTGAACTCATAAAAACAACACAATTTTACATCCCCAGTTGAATAAATATTTTAGAATTAAATTATAAGGAATGACTCTAATTCTTGGCCAAATTATCGAGTATAATATGGTTTGGGTCAGTTTACGCTTTTTTATAATCCGCTTCGCGGATTATAAAGCGTATACTGACCCAAACCATATTATACTCGATAATTTGGCCAAGAATTAGAGTCATTCCTTAAATGATTAAGTCTAGGACTAGGTTACGAGACCATGAAAGGAAATGTACAGTACTTCATTAAAAATGCACAAACTGAGCAGTTTTTGAAAATTTAACTTTTTTTATTCTTGTGTATATATATTTCTAGTAATATTTTTACTTGTATAATTAAAAAAGCAAGTGAAATAGAAAAATAAATAGAAATAAATTCTAATATGTAGTCAGATTTGTTTTTGGGCATGTGTATTACAATATGTTGAATTTTCCATGAGGGAATGTAGTCAACTTCTTTATGTATAATGCAATTTTTTAACAGTTCAATGTGTCTTGGATTCCAAGAAAGTTCGTATGAAATTCATAGAAATAATCAAAGTTAAAATAATACAGAAGTATATTTAATAAGAGATCGCTTCACTTTCTGCCCCTAGTTGATACTACTGACCGCAGGTTTATCAATGTATTTGCAGTTGTTTTAGATTGAGCACAAGGAGTTTTGAGATGGTGTGTTCTTCACTGTCTCGATGAAATACTCTTTGATGGATAAGTAACATGACAGTCAGGAATAAAATGTTGTAACAGTTTCGCTTTAAACTTCGTCCCAATGGTTATTAATTAGTTTCAATTCGTTGTTTAATTATCATCATATATTCATTAATTTATGATAGGGATGTCAAAATATTTATTTTCCTCAATCGCATTTTCGGTAGCATTATCCAAACGATATGAGAATATGTTTAAAAAAATTTTCTGAAAATATTTTTTTATTCAAACCTCACTATGATTTCCTCGTCATTGATATTCCTAAATCGGTTTTGTGGGCAATAGTTTCCAAGTGATATTGATATACATTTTAATTCAGTCTGCTTGCTCAATTATTTATTGTTCCGGCTACTACAATTTAAAGTGTATTAAAAAGAGTTATTTCAATAATTATCGAAATGTCAAAACACGGTGATGAGAAATGATCTTCAAAGAAAAAATGCATGTTAACTACAGATTTATCACAGCCGTACCTAACACTAAAACCGATAACGCAGGGTCATAAATTTAACATGTCTAATAGAGGAACAATCATCATCATATATCTAAGCTGCAGATCTGTAGCGTTCTGGTTTTATATATTTGTCTTTGATCATATCATGGACAAAGACAAAGATATAAGAATATAACGCTAAAGATCTGGAGCTACATATATCTGACCATAGGTGAAGATTTTCAATGAATTGACACATTTTCAATATAATCAATAGACTCCAATTTGTAACAAAAAGCCACCACCGTTAGACCACAAATGTCAAAAACTATATAAGAAGCACCCTTATTCATATCATTCATAAAAAAACTCTGTACTTTGTTTATCTGCTCAACTTTAAGGATTACATAGGACTACTTAACAGAACAAATACATTTTCAATAATTTATAGTGCCCTGGCCCCAGGATCATAAAACAGACCTAGACTGAAGTCAAATTTTCAACTATGCACTTAGTTAGTTTGTTTTACCCTGGAGCAGAAGAAGGATGTGGAGATAACGAAAATTATTTAATATCATAGTCCATAAAGCAATACAGAATAAAAGCAGAGCAAACACGGACCTCCAAAACATCAGAGGTGGGATCAGGTGCCAATGAGGAGTGAGCATCCCCTGCTGACCGGTCACACCTGCCGTGTGCTCCTTGTCATGATCGAGAAATAACGGGAAAAACTAATATGTTGTATGAAAAACGTCAGTCAGCATTTGACTCAATCATAAATTGCATTTGCTGATAAGATCATTGTATCGGCCATAGAACTTACGAAATGAAAAGATTTTCAAACAATTAAATGCACTTTCACTATATGATGCATATATCCCGTAGACACCAGAACCCCTGACCCTGGAGCCGTGCATTTCACAATTTTGTCAGAGCCTTAATTGCTTACTACCACCATGCCAATAGTTTAACTGCATGATGTTCAAGAGTGAAAAAGAAGATTTTTAAAGATTGCATTAATCTTAGTTGTTTTGGCTCACCCCTCAGACTCCCAGAGAGGCTGGGACAATGAAATTTCTAAATCCCCCCCCCCCTCCAACTAAGGATATTTCATGCCAAAATTGGTTGTCATTTTTGTTAGGAGGTTTCAGAGAAGCTGAGAATGCAAAAAAATATTAACGCCCGACCCACAATGCACGTAACACGAAGCACCCATCTAAACGCACAACGAATGACGAAAACAGATAGCAATAAATTACACGAGGTTACTCAGGTCACCTAAAAATAGGGAGGGAAAGAGAGATGGAATGTATTCCTGGTCTGCAATGCACAAAAGAATAATTAATGTCAATAAATCTGCCATATATTCAAAATTTGAATGAATTGATTTTGGGGGGAAAAAATTGGTGTGTCTACAAACAAAAGCGCCAAGTAAACGAAATAGCAAGCAAACACCCCGTCCCCGCACGCAACACCTAAGAACGAAATATTAATCTATCTGATTTTAAATACCTGAATTTTATTAAATCAATACATTATTTAATTTGCTCTTTAACTAAGAATAAGCATATGTCATTTTTCCTTTGTTTTATATTCTTTTCGTTTCTCTCAATGGCACCTGATCCCACCTCCGATGTTTTGGAGGTCCGTGTTTGCTCTGCTCTTATTTTGTATATTGTTTAATGGACGTTGAGATTGAATACTGCTCCTTATCTCCATATTCTTCCTTTCTTTGACCACTGCACACTTTAAAACTATTCTCAACGTCAGTGAAAAGTAACTGTGTTATTTCTTGTTATTGTGGTCTTGCCTTTTTCTAGATCTTGTACTATTTCGAAAAATGTGGTATTAAGTTTTGTGTTATTACATTTTACGTTGATTTTGACGCAAAATTAGGTAACACAGTCATATCGTAATGATTATTCTTAAAAGTATGTTGTTACACTTTGTGGTATTTTGCGTTGATCTCAGTGCAAAATATAGTAAGAAAGATTGCAATAATTCCGGGTTTTAATATCCATTTTAGGCACAGCATATTGTGCACGTGAAAGATTGTAAGAAAAAAAATAAAGATGATTTCCAGTATTTGTTTTTGATTTTGCCGTTGATTAATAAATGGCAAACTCGTTGATTATCAATAAGCGAATGATAAAATAATTTCTTTCGCTACTTTTCTGAAACCACTTAACCGAATAATTAATCGAGAAAAAAATGAAAACAAATTCGTTATCTTTATATATATATATTTTTGATTCTTTTCAAAAAAGACTGTATTAATCGTCTTAAAGGTCAGGAGTCTATAACTTTATACTTAATTGTTCCAATTTAAAACTATCAAAAAAAACTATTTAAAAAGAGTAAACTTCTTCCATTCATGTTCTAGCAGTATAACTTTTGTTGCTTTTTAATTTACTCCTTATACTTTAATTTCCAATCATTGATAATAGAAAACGAGATAATTTTCCCCTTAATAAGCCTTCAAATGATCACATCGAGCGGATTAATACTTATTTGAGTTTCAACATTTTGACGTAGACAAGGCAGGTTACACAAATTAGATTAATTTTTTATCCAATCAAATGTCGTGTTCCAACCAAAATTAAATTATTGCGAGATTAACTTGTGTATAATTTGCGTATATAATAAAACTAATACAAAGCCTTAAGCAAATTTTAGTCAATATATACCGTAAAGGAATCTTGTTTTGGATTTTTTTTCCAAAAATTGAATACTCTTTATCTTGTCAATTTCTTGCTGTTAAGCCTTAAATATATTATCTGATAACTGATAACTCGGAGACGACTACATCTCTAACTAGTTTTAATGAAAGCGCAGCAAATTGTGCAATATTTAAGTAGTAAACATTTAACAAAGGAGACTTTAATTACATCCAGCACATTGGTAAACTTTTTCTTTAACTAGTACAATCACTGCTAAATGTCGCAATTAGATTTTTCAATGTGAAATAAAATTATACCTACCACAACTGTAGAGTTGGTCCGCTGTAGTTTACAAAGGAAACCACTCAGGACCACGCAAACCACTCAGTAAAAGGGAAAAGAAATGACAGTTTGATATTACTGAAAAAACAAGTACCGTACTATGCATGCCTACATTTAACCTTTTTGTAGGCGTGGTTTTATTAATTATATTTCAACAGAATGCAGGTAGCGAATAAATTCCAGTTATATAACATTGATCGATTTTTTAAATTTATACTGCAAGTTTGTCTCCAGCATATTTATTTTTATATCTCACTTCTGATTACAAGGTGTTCTCTTATGCATTATTAAAAACCATAAAGTTTCGAGGACATTGACTGGAAAATGTTTGTAAGTCCCAAAATACTTATTTAACAATAAGTACTAGAATTCCTTATCTTATTCTACATTTTTTGTTAATCGTTTCTTATTAATGTTTTTACTTTAAACGTCTTTCTCTTGAATTTTTGTTTTGGCGGGAATCGTCTGATTTCTTTGAAAATTATGTATAGCGGGAAAATTTGTCCGCAGCTATGATAAGGCTGTCCGAAGGCTTTAAATGCCTTAAAAATATACATTTTATTTTGAGCTAGATTTTAATTTTAATATGTAACCCTTGTTTGAAATTGCAGTCAACTTGAGATGATAGTTTAATCAGGTATTATAATAAAGTATTTTTGTGATGTCACATGACTGTGTTGATCACGTGACGGAGATTTATGACATTCCTAAATGTTGCACAAAAATCGCTTCGGCACAAGTGCAAAACAAAAATATTGTGCAAAGTTTGTTACATAGATCGATTCATCGTGATCTAGGGTACATAGAAAGTGCTGGGGGCAGGTTTAATTTTTACTCGTTAAGAAAATATTTTACGAGAAATTCAACTTACCAACATAAGAGGGGGTAATTTCCACGCCTTATCGCAATTTATACAAAAATAGATAAACTACACAAAATTCAGTAAGAGAACAAACTTCCCTTGTAGATTCACGCAGAATATCTTCAATTTATCCTTGTCTTTCACTTGTGCCAGTCCAATGTAAATACGATTCTTAAATTCTAACTCTGTCTACGGACGCGTGGGGGGAGTGTTTCACACATATTTTTTCTCTATTGTTTGATAATGTGCATATCGGACAAGTAAAAGAAATAAAAATATTTAAATTTTATATGTTCAACTTCATAATAAACATCGGAGCTTAAAAACAATCCTAACACTTGAATTAAACAATAAGGTCCGAAAATAAATCTACATGCCATGTACAAATTATGACACTTTCCCCGTCATGTCAACTCAAGTATGCAGTGACTTGACGTCATATTCTATTATGACGTCATATCTAAGTAGTTCAGAGAACTTACTACAGTCTGAACAGTTTGATATTTTACGGACAGCCTTATCCTAGCTGCGTCATAGGAGATTACACTATTGTCAAACAAAGATGACTATAATATACTATAATTTAAGTAGTTTCTCTATCTGTGTACAATAATGACATTAAAACATCTAGGCTTATTATAAAACTTTTTAGAACTCTAGATTCCTGATTGATAGTATATCCATGAATTATTGCTTGCATAAAAATTTGATAGTTGATAATAATCTCCCTGTTATAACCCATTTCCAAGCAAATTGTTCCGGTATCAAGCCAAATAACTTAATAGATAAATTAAATTAATTAATAAATGAATAAATTATTTATCAGCCACTTAAAATGGCTAACATGGCCCCAAGAGGTAGAAAAAAAATCATTTTTTGTAGAAAAAAAACAGGGGTCATCATTTTGGAAAAGAGTCTTATCCAAAAATATAACACCCGTTGTAAAATGGTCCCTTTTAGAGTGATACAAAATTTACAAGTATAAAATGATGCAAATTGAGCATCAAATCGGCTGCAAAAATAGATAATTTTTTTGCATTTTAAGAATTCCCTCAATAAATCCAAAGGAAAACCTCATATTAAAAAATACATTATGATACCACTTATTATACCACTTGTTCAAAAGTAATGGCTAAGGATAAGTTTTGGTAGGTCAAACTCAAAAGGCATAGGGTCAAAGTTGATCGTATCTTAAGAAAGGTTTAATGTAACAAGGATCACAATATGTGAAGTATAAAAACCCTAGCCCTTACCGTTTAAAAGTTATGGCCAAGGTTAAATTTTTTTTCATAAGAACGGAAATCTCTAAGGTCAAGGTTAAAATGTCAAAGTTTTTAGTATCCAATGAAAAGTCATGCCAAAAAAGTATGAGAAGTATGAAAGTACTAGTATCTACCGTTTTCAAGTTATTGCCAAAGTAAAAAATTGACATTGTTGTGTTAAATGGAAAAACTCCAAGGTAAAGGTCAAAAGGTCAAATTTGGTGGAACCCAAAGTAAGGTCTTGTCACGAGGAATACACATATACAATATGAAAGTCATAGCTCTAATAAATGATTGATTGATTGATTGTATATTGTTTAACGTCCCTCTCGAGAATTTTTCACTCATATGGAGACGTCACCGTATGCCGGTGAAGGGCTTCAAATTTTGACCTGTACTCGGCACTCAGGGCCATTGAGCAGTGAGGGATCTTTATCGTGCCAACGCCTGCCGCTGACACGGGGCCTCGGTTTTTAAGGTCTCATCCGAAGGACCCGCAACTTTCACTTCAAACTTCACTGACTAGGTCAGTCGCAGCCGAGATACGAACTCACGACCTCCCGCTCACGGAGCGAGCGCTCTACCGACTGAGCTACCGTGAACGGTCTCTAATAAATGAAAAGTTATGGTCAAGGTTAAAGTTTTTGTGAACAAACAGACCACCAGATAGACAGACAGACATACAGCCGGACACGATAAAGCTATATACCCCCGAATCTTCGTTTACGAAAAAGAAATAGTCCTCAATTTATTTTTAATATTATGATACAGTATAAAGAAAACGTTACAAAAATGAAAATGTTTGTTCTGATTTTCATATTAAATTCTCTGAAAAATATACTGAGAACTGAGTAAAAGGCCGGAGTAAACCAAAAATTAAGAAATGTAATGAATACTGTGTGCTAAATAAAAAGATTATGTCTACATGTATAGTTTTTGCATTCGAATGTGTATTTTACACATTTTACACACTAGCCCATAGCATAGAATTAGACTTAGGGCGGGGTCTTATCCCCTTTCCAAATTCATTAATGTAAATTTTTAATTTCTCATTTGAAAATGTTAATTGCAAGTCTGGTTGTTCTATCGTTGGGGGGGGGGGGGGGGGTATAAAAAGTAGATTTAAAATATCTTTAATCATATAGTGATTGTCTGCATGTATAAAATGGAACATATAAAAAATATACAACATCGAGGCCTCCTGTCATCTATTTCTATTTTTACCCAATCGTACGAATGAAACCTTATTAATTCGAACAAATTACATATTTGTACCCACCGATATTAGTTTGTCAGCTACAAATTTCTACTTTTTCCAAACAAATACTTTTTTTTCTGAAACACCGTATCAAAAGAGTCAGAACAGAAATATATTCATAAATTCATAAATATTTATATTCATAAATTCATCTCCTGCGTGCGTTTGATCCATTTACATGTACCATCTTTGATTTTCTAGGTTTGCTCCTCTATAAGAGAAATGAAGATTAATTGATTGATTGTTAATTGCTAAAAACTGATTTGTCAATATTGTAGTAGAGAGAAATGAGGAACTTTATTACCCTTACGTGCTAATAAGAACAAAGATCAAATCTATTCGAACAAATGCATGAATTACTCGAAGGAACAACAATTATAATATACAGCATAGTTTTCCCTTTAACATGTTATAAATTTGTATCACTTTAAAGGGGTCATTTTGCAATGTGGGTCAATTTTTTATAGGACTAACATATAAAATAATGACTCCTAGGACTCTCTTTCTACAAAATTTTTTTTTTCTACAGGTGGTGGGTCATTTTTTGTCGTTGAAAAATGAACCCCGGTCATTTTTCGATGGGGTCATTATTCGTCTTTACACCGGGTCTCACAGTGCAAAACAAAAACTTTGCCATTATAATCATATGGAGGAAGACGCATCGTCTAGTGATAGCATTTAGTCTTGAATGTGTATGTTTTACATACTTTACGGGTGTATACGAAGTATATATCATTAATAGGAATCGTCAATCATTTTCTAGGCCACCTGAGTCACTCGGTTGTTGACCTATTGCTATCAGTTTTTGTCCGTCATAGAGCGGCATCCGTCCTCTGTTAATTCTTAAACATTTTCAACTTCTTCTTTGAAACCACTTAAACAATTTCCACCAATTTTGGCATAGAACATCTATAGGTAAAGGGAAACAAAAATAATGAATTTCATGGAAAAATTACGCACTTTGAAAATTTTTTTCAAAGTTCGTTAAAATTGTGACAAAATCGACGCACTTTGAAAAAATTTTCAAAGTGCATTAAATTTTGGACATACTCAACGCGCTTTGAAAAAATTTTTCAAAGTGCGTCAAAAGTTTACATCAATACATTTTACCAAGGAGACACTTAACGCACTTTGCAAAAAAAAATATGTAAACACAAAAATTCTAGATATAGATTTTAGTAATGGAACGATTCTAATTCAGTGTTATTTATCTGGCAAAATACTTATGAATTGTTTTACTCCCGTCGAGAAGAGGAGAAGTCGGGAAGAAGATCTCTCAGCCTAAGTCTTTCTCTTTCAATACACAGGCGTCTGTTACAACTCAACCTACCCCAAAATGGATACGTATTTACATTACCGGTATGATGTTGAAAACTATCAATAATTGTATTAATTTAAAGCAGAAGAAAACTAGAAATTTTTAATCACAGTAAAACGTATGAGAAAGAATTTTCATAGTATTGAAAAATCAATTTCCCTTTTATAGTAACTGTATTTATCAAAACCTAAAATATTTAAAACGTAAATATCTCAGGTCCTGAAGTGATCTTATCACCAAAAACGTATCCGACCAGGGTCAGTTATTTATCAAACCGATTATTTGTAAGAATATTGATCAAGCTTCAAATTTTTATTTTTTAAAATGCGTTAATATGGTCGATATTTACGCACTTGAAAAGAAATTATATTTTTTCAAAGTGCGTTAGCTTGGTCCCAAATTTTTCAAAGTGCGTAATTTTTCAAAGTACGTTGTAACACTGCCTTCTATGGTCTGTGGGCTGGTACAAAAAGTACTAAAATTAATGCAATCTTTAAAATTATTATTTTTTTCTTGGACTTCAAGCAATCAAACTGTTGGCATGATTGTGATAAGCATTAAACCTTCTACCAGAATAATTTATTTCTTGGCCTCTCGGTCGGAGTTCTGCTGTTTGGGTGGGAATCTAATTGATCCTACAGTGAAATTAAAGTCTGAAAATCTTCTACTCTGCTCCTGGGTACTACGCCGATAAACTAAGAACATAGATATAAAGATGAAGATTGTCTCTTCCAAAATTGTGAATTCCAAGTCCCCTACGTCGGGGTTTCCACTTTGAGGTGGTAAGAGGTGGCTGATTTATTATATACTAGTAAATGTATGCTTTGAAAATCTCTTGAAAATCTCGTCCAAAATTAAGAATTTCATGGCTCCTGGGTAAGAGTTTCTTGCATTTGGGTTATGCGCTATTTGTTAATTAGCAAAACTGCATTAATGCTTTGAAACTCTTCTCCTCTGCCCCTGAGTACTAAGCAACCTTAATGCAATAATATCAATATAAAGGTAGAAGATATAATTAAATGTGCATTTTCTTCTCTTTTGGGTATCTAAGAGGCAAACAATGTACAAAATTGTATTAAATGAGCAAAGGAGAAATACTCTTCTTTGATAATTGTTGTTAATCAAAAAATATTTTCATACTATTAATAACACGTTATGTTTGAATGAGAATACAGTAAAATATGCTATATATGTAGAAATAAAATAAAAATAAATGTTTGGTTTAAATACCGAAATCATGCTCAAAGTCACATTCTTGTCTGAAAAGCAGTACAAAAGATTGACATAAATATTATCCGTATATTTAGCAAAAGTTGTAAAAAAAGACTCCATTGGTATAAGATTCATAGTTATGAAAAAATTGGGGGTGTTTTAGAAAAGACTTGCTGTTGCGAAGTCAGCATGTATCGACGATTGATTGTCTATTAACAATGGTAATTTCCATTCCTATGTAGATATGATATAACCTTGTGAGCATGAGATAAAACATACCACGGAGTCTGACACGTCTTTCATACTTAGATATGTTACTTGAAAAAGACGTTAATGGGAATCTAACAACCAATGTATATGATAAACGTGACGACTTTAACTTTTCTATCGTCAACTTCCGTTACTCATTCTGCAATATACCTTCATCACCTGCATACGGAGTATATATGTCTCAGTTGATTCGATATGCAAGAGTACATTCTACGTATGAGCAATTTCTAAAACGAGTTAAAGTATTGACAAGAATATCATCAGTCTCGTTTAAAGTCATCATTTCGTAAGTTCTATGGTTGATACAATGACCTTTTCAACAAATACAATTTATCATTGAGCTAAAGGCTAACTGAAGTTCTACATACTAACTGTTACTGCATTATTTATACACTGAATTGACGATGGATTTTTTTGTTATTTCCCGATCATGACAAGGAGCACACGGGGGTTGTGACCTGTCAGCAGGGGATGCTCACTCCTCCATGGCACCTGATCCCACCACTGATGTTTTAGAGGTCCGTGTTTGCTCTGTTCCTATTTTGTATTGTTTATGGACTTTGAGATTGAATACTGTTCGTTATCTTCATATCCTTTTTTTATTTCAATTGCCCTTTTTAGCAATTTTTTTTAAAGCAGGTGTACTTTAATCGCAATAACAGACATTTGTTTAAATACAAGTAATTGCTTTTTTTCCTTCATATGTGCAAATAAATATAAATTTTATTCCAACCAGGATATTATTACCTTATACATTTGCTGCTTAATATTACCATTGTTTTTAATAATCCATTACGCATGTGTATGTTTCTTTTTACTTCTGCTAATGTGCCCTCCACTATTTGTTACTGTTCAGTGACTGATTATCTTTACCTGATTAAAATTAATCAAAATTAAGGTATCTGAATAAAAACGGACATTTCCGTGCTAGTTTGGTCTTAATTGTTTGTTTAATTTGTTACTAATGGGTTTTCATTAATTATTGAATAAATCTAGAAGCCCATTGACCACATCGTTAATCTGAGAGCATTGCCAGGGGAAAAAAAACAGAAATCAATTCAGTCTACAAAAGTTTACGGGGAAGCATTTTTATACTACTTCATGATGCCTCCATATCATTGAAAAATACGACTTTCCTGTCTTTGAGAAGAAGATTTTTAAATATATATTTTTTAAATCTTTCCTTTATATAACTTAGTGAAAATTTTACCCCATCTCTTTTGTGATCCCTCTCTACGCCCATGGTTCGTGATATAGGTCGCGATTGAAACCAGCTTAAAATACTCAAAGATGCCTCCTTGTAAATAACACAAAATCACTCTCAAATACTAGAACGTTCTCCTTTTTCTTTATCATTTGCTGTAATACACAGCAAATAATAAAATGCACTATTTGAATATACTTTTGGATTCATTTCTTTTAGAAACTTTCTGCACATATATGGCTGAGGATGTTTTATAAAGACGGCTTCATCTATCTTTCCTTGATTATGTGACCAAAAAAAAAAGAAAAACACAGTGGTAGGTAAATCGATCTTCATTTAAAAAAAACATTTTTATATTAATAATAAAAAAAATTGAAAGATTATATAAAAAAGTTTACTTTCTAATCTTAAACATTATTGTACTGTTTCTTCATATCTTAAAATCCTGCATTGAGTTTATTATTTAATATTTTTAATTTTCCTATGTTTTTTCTATTAAATCTACAATTAAATTTATTGAAAACCATATTGTGTATACTCTTACGTAGAAATACACGCTGAGAATTGCACTAAGTGAATGATGGTACAGGGACAATAGTATAAATTAAACAATATTGAGCATTGAGAAACTTTATTAATGGATACATTTCGTGTTCTTCCAAACTTGTAAATGTAAATATCAGGAATGTTTTTAAACTTGGAATGAAATATTGGTGTCTAGTTCACAAAGACCGCTCATGTCCTCACGAAAGGTCTACATGATTTAGACATCAATATCTCAAACAAACTTTAAAAAAAAGATTCCTTAAACATGTTGAATGTTAAAACTAAAAACCAATTAATTTCAGATGTGGTTTTTTATTATAGTTGACGATATTTGTGCTCCCTATATTCAAAACAATTCATGTTTAATTCTGTTTAATTCCGTCAACTTGCGAATCACTTAAGCTAATATAGATCATGCAGGATAAATGAAGATATTCCCATGGGTATCTTCTGCACCTCGTTACATAGGCGTCGAAACCGAGAGAGCTAGTGGGGCTTAGCTCCCCTACTTTTATGCAAATATATACATTATATATGCATTGAAAATTGGGGTTTACGTTATTGGTGATTTAACAACCACATCCCCCCCCAACTTTCAATTTGCTTCCGACGCCTATGTGTCATGTGAACACCTTTTTTGTATTTATAGGAAACCAAATTTGTCAAAAAAAAAATGAGAAAAGAAAAAAATAAACACTTGCTGTGGCCTTCTATTTGACACAAAGATATATAGACGACGAATTGTCCATTAACAATCGTAATTGCTATCACTTTAGAATGATCCTTAGTAAGATCCTCGCCCAATTTAAGGACAGAATTTGTCCTATATTGTGTACTAAAAATGAAATTCATTGAGATAACGAACATTATTTAAGCTTAAAAGCGTAAGAGGTAAGGATCAGGTGCTATGGAGGAGGGAGCATTCCCCCTGACAGGAGGCATCTGCCGTGTGCTCCTTGTCATGATCAGGGATTAAGAGAAAAATCCATGAACATTGCAGTGTATTTATAATAGTTGAACAATTCGGATGCAAAAGTAGTCAGCTTTTTGGCTCAATGGTACTATTACGAAAAATACGATGACTTTAAACGAAACAGATAATATTCCAGTTTCAGCAACTTGATCGTCGAAATTTTAACTAGGTTTAAAAATTGCTTTATTTAGAGCATGCTCGTCTGTATCCACAACAAAAATGAGAGATTTAAACCCCGTACGCAGATAATGAAGGTTTATTGTAGTAGCAAAAGTAAGGGAAGTTGAAAAGATCTTTGTTGATAAACAATACATCGTCGATATATCTAAATGTCGAGTCAAAGAACGCAATAAGAATTTCTTCTTTTCACGTATATTATCTGATAACAAATGCAAATTATAGTTTAAATAAAAATTCTCTTAAAATGATCAGGAATGAAATAGGAGCAAAACGAAAATTGGATATCTTAAAATAATAAAGATGGGATCACATGGCCTGAAGAAATAATCATCCCCTGGTAACGAATCACATCCATCATCAATGCCTTGTCATGTCTGGGCAAACAGGACAATAGGTAGATATAATTCGGTGTGAAAATAACGACCTGACAATTGAATGAAATGACATTTATGTAAGCCTTATCTTAATATGTGACTACATGTACGAATTTAAAGCCTTACGACTCGTGTTACGGTACACGTAAGTGTGAAAATGCATTGCCGAACAATCTCTAGTCAAAAGAAAAGAATGTTGCTCGTTTTAAACTTTATCAAATTTTATGTTTATTTGTCGCGAAAAGTGTCAAGAAGAAACATTGCAACCATTCATGGTGTGTAGGGATGAAAGAGAAAACTAAATATGTATCAATGGTTTTTGCGATTCACAGAAAAATGAAATTTAGCCAAATACTGTAAACCATCTTTTATTCGCGTGCGAGGAATATTTTGCGAAGTATTTTACCAGAGCCTTGTAATCGAAAATATTTTTCGCCGCGAGCTGGTCCTGAAAGTCTCTGTGTCTATTAACTACAGAATAAAAGCTAAATCCCGAAAGATTATTGTCGCTTATAATTTAGCTATGCTGAATCGCAACATAAAGTCGTCGCGAATAAAAGTTTGTTAACAGTAATCGTCGCACTTTCATTTATAAAAAAATAGCATAAATAAGTTTTGTAATGTTTAATTATTACTGTGATAGTTACAACTACAGGAAAAAAAAACATCAGTTATATTCACTTTGTTTGGTACAAAATCTTAAATATAACACAAAGTAATCACAGTTTACTTTTTTATTTACAACATCGATATATTACGCACATCAACAACATTGTTCACGTAAAATTGTTTGCGAGAAAGATATTTCTATGTATCTATATATATTGAATTTTCAAAGAGTTTTTTTTAATTGCTTGAACAGTTGCAAACACTTCTCAAAAATTTGTTTACTTCTTCACAAATAATATCCAGCCAACACCTTGCAATATGAAAGAATCGCCAAAATTAACATCCTCACGGTGCCAATTATTAAAACTCATGTATTTTTTTTTTTGCTTCCATTAAATCAAATACACTTGGTTTATTCATTAGTTTTGGAGGAAAAAAATCTTCCGTATATCATTAAGATGGCTTTTCATGCAGTAAAGATATTTTCGCTAAAAAAGCAAATTCTACAAAATATTAGGTAACAAATAAAAAATTATAAAGGGAAAAAATATCAACATTTAATTTGAATTATCTTTCTTGACTCGCGGATACTACCTTTACGAATGATAGCGCAATCATATAATTTTTTGTTGCAATAAAAATATGACTTGGTAGATTTTGTCAAGATGCAGTGATAAACATGTACATGTTTTTATCATTATTTCTTTTTCAATTTTCTCTTTAATAAATATTTTATTTAGATTGCGACAGTTTATTACTTCAAAATTATTTCTGTTAATTGTCTTCATTATTTCTAAAATTCTATTCAATGAATATAGATACTTAACTTTAAGAGCAAACTTCTTATATTTGCAGCCCAAAATAAAAAAAAAACTCTCCTGATTTTGTCTAAAACAATGACCAAAAACAATAATGTAAATTACGACGATATAAACGTATCAACAAATGAAATAAGCACAGCATGCATTCAAGAATATAGCATTTCTAGAATTTCATTGGGTTAATTATGGCATGAAGTTGATAAATTCCTGAAGGGCAAATTTTTTTGTTTTCAAATATTTATATTGATTTGTATTGCAAGGAAAATGTGCGCAAGGCAATTAGATATATAAAAGAGGCATCCATTGCAAAACAAAAAACAAAAAACAAAAACAGACAACAACATAAGATATCATACAAAAACCATATTTAGCAAGAAAATAGTCCTTATTAAATACAGATATTTTATTTGTATCAATTAACAGTGTTTTTTTAAGCTTCTTATAGTGTCTTCTAAATTTTCATTTCGATATAAATGAGAAACACAAAGTACACAAAAATTATTGTTAACCCTCAAGTGTGGAATGAAAATTATTTGTTTTTCCTTTAGATTTTTTTGTTTTTGTCATCTCATAGTTATTGTTATAGTTATGATGTAGATGTTGTTTGTAAGAGTTTTGTTGATAATTTTTAAGTGTCTCAGATGTTGATGTTAATTATATTATATTGCATTAAATGCTGCTTGTGTAACTCTAATTGTCTTGTAGGAAACATACATTCGAGAAGATCAAAATTACAAAATTAACATTAAGTAATATTAAGTCTCACAAATACGTTAGACTAAAACATTTTTATTTGTACGCTTCTATATATATATTTTAGCAAAGCCAGCTGCTTTGTTTTACTAATTACTCGATATGATAGTGCTAAGTCACAACAAGGGCTTTAACTTAGGCATTGGAACAAATAAGCGAATATATTAAAATTAAGTCCACATAAGGACAATTCAAACATGTAAATGGTATGAATATTATTAAATTTATTAGAATAATCGCCCTTCGGATTGAGATAGGGTCACAATGGGATTCAATTAGGAACATTTATGGCGTAATTATAAATGAAGTGCAAAGTTCGACTAGGCTGCACTGTCTGCTTACAAAAGTAAATTGTCCTGTATTGATTGGAATTTTGAAATTTAAATCAGTTATTTTCTATAGATAAATACCATTGCAGACATTTGTCAGTGTGAATTAAAATGAAAAGAAGACTGTCGATGAAATCAGTAAACATTCTGAATCCATATCTTTGAAATATTACACCTTTAAAGTTCGCAAAAGAGTGTGAACTGTGTAATTATATTTATTATCAAATCAAGGTCTCTATTAAAATATTTTCTTTGCATTTACTAGTATGGGTATTGGTAAGTAAATTACAGCATTTATCCTTGAGCTTTGTAAATAATAAAAGGAAAGAAAAAAAACTAGGACAGAAATATACATCTTAGTATCACTTGACCTGCTTTACTACAAAGTTTCAAATTCTGTAAAGCTTTTATCCCCTCCTTACTGGGTGACCTTTGATGATTTAATCAATCTTAATTTTTCGTCACATTTTTCTGACTCTCCTCTTATTTACAAAAAAATTAGGAGAATGTTAGCTTTTTATTCCTATGTAAAGTTTGAGCCCCTATTAGGACACTACCTTATCCAAGGAGCCCCGATTTAATCACATCACAATATTCCAATGCAATATTGACAATGTATCCCTCCTGTTTTTGATAAGAATGCTTTTCTAATATCTTATTCTAATATGGCATTTTATATTTATGTCATGTTACAATATATTATACTATTATCATGTTATAATATCCCCGTTAGTCATATTATTTCGACAAAGTTCAATCGTCATAACACAGGATTACGTTCACAAAAACTTCTCAAACTACGATCTTGAGCATGAACATGAACAATCATGTTATCCCCTTATATATTATTACTATTTTGAGTATTTAATTGTGTAATTCACCCAAATTAAAAACAAACATACACATGTATAGCATTATACTCCATAAAAAGATATAAAAACAGAAATTTATCCTTTGTAATTTTACCATGTTTGTTCTACACCTGAAAAAATATAAATGAATATTTTCTAAATTTAACATTTTCAAAATTGATTTACGTGCACGATAGAATCAAATCCAAAAATTAATATTTTTAAAATCACATGAAAACTAACTATGTATTACTTTTAAAACAGCCAAAAATTAATCGCTTAAATTTTCACCACTTTTCTGGCTTAGATAAAAAAAAAGATTATCTGATGTTAAAACTTCATCGTTTTTCTAACTCTCTCATAAAAATCCTAATCCCCATTCAATTTTTTCCAAACTATGGAGTTACACTGTAGTAGCTTTCATTTCACAGAGAGACCACGCTCCCTTAGCATTACCACTGGCTAAATACAGATTGACGTCACTACAGTGGGCGGGGTCTGGGCAGTCACAACGAAACACACAACGTGAAAAGGCGTCAGGTACGGCCTTGTTGTCTGTCAGAGTACAGAACTGGGTCGGTTCTTTGATGGCTCTGTAGGATACCTAGAGATATTTGTACAAACAAATCAATAAAATTGAATAAAAATAATAACTATTACCATCATTTTTACCTTGCAAAGTTTCGACTTTCATTAATTGCTATTCTGCATGCGTGATTTAATTTTAGGCAAACAATACGTTATGCATTTTAAGATAAAAACAATTTAAGGTCCATCTTTCCCAAACAGTTCTAAGAGATAAAATTTACATCAAATATTTGGTGAAAATCAAAATAAGGCTCATTCGAGATTCGAGGTTCGAAATACGAAATTCGACAAGCGAAATATGAGATTCAAAATTCGAGTTTCGAAATTCAAGATCCAAACTAACCAATCAAAACGGGTATAAAATTTGATTACTCCCCTTTCTTATGTTTTTTTTTCGATCGAGAAATCGTTGAAAACATAATTATTAATGGGTCATTTGCTAAAATCATAATGCAAGAAATATTGTTTCATGTATTAAAACTAAAAGTAAATAAAATTTGGATTACATTTTGAAAAAAACATATATAATTTAATTTTTCTTATTAAACAAAATAGAAAATACATACGTATATATGGAAAAATATATGGTCTTATCGTTGCAGAACAAGTAGGCCGACTTTTATTTTTAATCAGATTATTGCCGATGGAGAATATTTATTTGATTAAAATGAGATATGAAATACTAGTATTATGAATCGTCTCTACACTGCACAGTAATTCAAGGGTATATATTTCATTACATTCATAAAGGGTATATTTGTGCAGTGAGACTTGACTGCTGAATCGAACTGTAGCGTTACAAGGTTTCACAAATATATTTTAGTCTTTGGTCATAATGGTATGGTCAGAGACTAAAATTTAAAACCATAACACTATAGTTCTACATCTAATTTAGACTCATCTATTATTGATATATGATGAAATAAATGCCGAAATTATTTTAATTCATTTGCCAATCTGTATTGTATATATAATTTTTAATCAATTCAAGAAATCAAAGCCTTAGATGAAGATAGGTAAATAAATATCTTATTTCTATGTATTTCCTCTATCAGGAACATGAACGCGATAGTTTTTCAATACTACGTCGCCTTTCACGTTTTACAAAGAAACATTTTCAGTGATTGATTGTATATTGTTTAACGTCCCTCTCGAGAATTTTTCACTCATATGGAGACGCCACCACTTGAGGGTGGAGGGCTACAAATTTTGTCCTTTGCTCGGCACTTAGGGCCTTTGAGCAGTGAGGGATCTTTTTCGTGCCAGCACCCACTGCGACACGGGGCCTCGGTTTATACGGTCTCATCCGAAGGACCGGTCTCCACGTCCCACAGTGGGATTCGAACCCGCAAAATAAGGATTGACTCCTTACTTCGCGACTCTAGAGCAGACGCTCTAACCACTGCGCCACGCGGGCGACCATTTTCAGTGTGTTTGGAAAATAGGCACATGGGGTTGGTAGGGGTTGGGTTATTGATAATCTTTAGACACTTTATTTTTATGTCATAAATCCCGGAAACAAAGTAGACAGTACAAAAATATATATACTCCATATATAATATTCTATTTAATATTTAAGACGCCAAAATATAAATTGAAGTATATCTTGCTGATTAAAAATCCAATGATTATTTTAATTTCCTTTTAATATATATAACACTCTTTGTTGCATTGTATTTAAATCTAATGATCCATTTGGTCATTAATATACTAAAAGATTTCTTGATAGAAAATCATAATAAAGGGGAGTAATCAAATGCTTTTCATTGGTTAATCTGGATCTTGAATTTAGAAACTCGAATTCCGAATCTCAAATTTCGAATCTCGTATTTCGAATGAGCCTTCAGGGCTTTCGTAAGATAAGGAACAGTATTCAAGCTCTAAAGTCCATTAAACAATATTGAGCAGAGAAAACACAGATCACCAAAACATCAAAGTTGGGATCACATGCCTTGGAGTAGTGAGTATCCCCTGCCGATCGGTCACAGCCCTCGTGTCCCCCTGCTTTATTCTTCCCCTTTTTATTTTACAGTCATATTTACCTGAAGCATCCGGGCATTTGAGTGTCTGTCACATGATATGCCTATCCCTGATATGTTGAGAGTGAAAGCTTTTGCCTGAATGCCGAAGACAGGTTCTGTCGGTATGCTCATCGTTAAGAAAGGCGTGAAGTCTTCTTTGGTCGAAAGAGAAAAACACGTGTCCTCATTGTCATCAAAGACAACTGCTATTTCAAATTTCGTGGTTCCACCGGGATCTTTAAATATTGAAATCGACTCCCATCCTGGAGGAGAAAAGCATGTACAACTCAGATAATGCTTTAGATAATGCTTAAAATATAACAGGAGTTTCTTGTAAATCCAAACTCTGTCACCACCCCATGACGAGTAATTAATGTTCTGATTTTTTTTTTTAAATAAATATATTTGTAAGTAAATTACCTCTGGAAATCGAATAGCTTTCAGAAGCTTTACTAGTTGGAACTGAAAAAGAATGCATGTTTTTTTTTTATTTCAAAAGATCAAAATTCCATATCAACGTACATTAAAAACTATAAAGCGCAAATTGAACCAACCCAGTTTATACCGTATAAAATGGGTAGCTAGTAAATTCATTCCTTAACTATAAACAAAATAACTAATTGTCATTCATAATACGCATAGGTTGCATTCAATTAAAACGATTTTTAATGCATTCTCTTTACCGTTACAGGTGTTTTCTCGAAGAATCATGATTTTCCTTGGTTCTTTAGATACAACAGTGGTAACTATGGGTACAGAAGTGGTAGTGGTACTGGTACTGGTAGTGGTAGTGGTAGGTAAGGTACTCAAAGTTGATTCTTCGCTCAAATTTGCAAAGGGACCTAAATTTGATAGAAATACTGTATAAATGTGTAAAAGCAAGCAAGTTAAAGGCTGAGGGTCAAAATCAAAGACAGATCTAAAATTTGAGGACAGGAAAAATATATACTCATAGAAACTGTTTGAAAAAACAACAAAGTGATTCATTAATCTATACAATTGGCATTCGTCTGAATTAAAACAAATTATTGACCATTACCCGATCATAACAAGGAGTACACCTCGTGTGTGTCCAGATCGGCAGGTGATGCTCACTCCTCCATGGCACCTAATCCCACCTCTGACGTTTTCAATTTTTATGTTTGATCTGTTCCTGATTTGCGTTTTTTGTATCTTTTTTTTTTTGCGTGTTTACTATACTTAAATAATGTTAGCCATATGTTTCATATACAATTTGTAACTGAAATCAAAGGTGTAGCAAAACCTGCACGCGGGACGGGAATAAATGAGAATGAATTTGTGTTTATCATTGTGATTTAGCTTTTGATAGGCACGGGCAATGAATGTATTTTTTTTAATCTATTTTCTATGAAAGAAGAAAATTTTTTGGGGGATAAAAATATTCGTTTGTTTCGTTTTAATGAATTATTTAGGAAAGTAAATCTTATGTTAAAATTTCTATTAAATATTTCATATGTTATAGACGTTCTTTAGTAACACCGGTTCCATTTGACCACAGAACCTTTATAAGTAACTAATCAAACACATTTTATATACATGAAAATCTATAATTCTACAATAACTTGTACCGGTTAGGTGTTAATGTATACTTGGGAGAAGAGTTAATTTAAAATATGATTCCACAATGTATTTCAAATAAATCTAGAGCATAGCAAACCAATAAAAATTGGACTTTCTTCACTCTTTCTTTTTCTCTCTCTTTAATAATAAAATATAGATTGTTCGACATCTGATAAATATACAATGATTAACATACAATATATTTCCTAACCGACACCTGATAGACAAACACACATATATGCTTTTTTTTAATGTTTGCAAATCCATCTTTCAAAATGTTTTAATGCATACACTGTATCAAGAGCTCTCAATGAACCGATGATCAATCTTGATTTGGTAATAAAAAAATGTCATTGATTGGATGTAATACAAACTGGTTTATAAATGGTCATGTCAATCAAAGATAGATTTATGTTTGATAAGTATTTATAAAAATATTAAATACAGAGTCAGAAAAGAGATTAAAGTCAGTGAGAACCCTAACATTTGTCTCATTCTCATAGTTTTGTCTGTCTTGAACACAATCCGAAAATTCAGTAATACTTTGTTTTATACCAACAACGCAAAAGCTATATAACGCGAAAGGTAACAACGGAAAATTACGTCATTGCTGTACGCTTCAGAGTTGTACATTCCGTCCGAATTGTTTTATACTTTATTATTCGTAAAGTGATATTCGGATTCAAATGCACGGACTACAGGTTGGGGAAAAATACCATGATTTCGACCGTCAAATGTGTGAGTTATTTACTTAAAACATGGCTGTTAATAATAATGAGAATTCTATGATAATGAACAAACTGTCCGAGATTAAAGAGCTGCAGATCTGCTATTTATTGTAATAGATATTTATCCATTAATAGATTGAAACAATAAATGTTACTATATGGCATGACGGTGTGTCTGAATTTCTGAGCTGACCAAGAGCAACATGTCAACATAAGGGAAGATACAGCCACCCGAAGAGTCGAAAGATCCTGAGCTATAGGGCAAGAGGCGTCGACGTTCAACGCATAAGGTTAAGTTTCACATAATATACAACAAATTTAGAGAATATTAACACTGATTCTACGAAAATCAAAGAAATTCGAAGAGGTCTGGCCACTTGATGTCACCGATTTCAATGATTTTGGAGTTGTTGGCTTCTTTCACCTATCTTGCACAAATATGAATAAAAAACAAAATATTAAACCGTTGCCATGGAAACCAACCACGGCATATTACAGTGGTCTATAACTGTGAAATAAGTCCATTTTTGACCCTCTTCATCCAACAGTGAATTCTAATGTAAATAGAAAAAAAATAATTATAGATTTCATTTTTCTACAGATAGATCTTTTTATACCTGCAATCATTATTTACTCTGTGATAAATGGTGTATGCACGGTGTACATGCAATTTTTCATTACTTGGCATTGTGCCAAAAAGTGCATTTTTGCTGTTTTTTCATGCATGATTTTCAAACATTTGGCTAACATAGGGAATAAATGCAATTATAAACATTAAACAAGCATAATCTTGACTTTTAAAAAGTATAATAAAATTTTTGGAGAAACAACACAGTCTATAGAAACAATGGCGAGAAAGTTATTTGTTTTTTGGCTCTTTGCCAAAAAATGCAACTTATCTATTTCTGAGTGAATTGTTTTTTTTTTTTTAATTATCAAATACTGAGAAGAATTGTAATTGTTAGCATAACCAAGTTTTATTAAAAAACATTTGATAAATAAAGGTTTTACGTTCATACAAAAGATCCATCATATCTTTAAGATTGTACACTTTGGCACTATGCCAAAAAAGTAATATTTTATGCTTGTTTTGAAAACTTTGGAAATGCATGGAGGAAAGGCAATAGGCAATAATTATGAGCAAAATCTAGACCTTTTTAAGTGTTTGATAAGATTTGTGAAGAGAAATTGCACATCAAATAAATCATGGCAGGATTACTACCAACACAAGTTTTAATTCAATTTTGCCCTCATTTCAGGGCGGATTAAATATTTATCAAAAGATCGGAAGAAATCCAATTTGTATTACACATTGAATACAATTTTCTACTGACTAAAAAGATTTATGAAAGACAAGAAATATGACACATAAAATATTCAAGAACTCATTATTATGCCTATCAGATTTTGTATATACTAAATTGGAAATGTTTGACAAAAATTTTAACAGAATGAGGAAAGCATGTTTTCTTTCATTATTTTACATTTTTAACAAACACAGTGTATATATATTTGTGGTATTTCTCTATTATATAAACATGCAGAGAACTAATAACGTCATATCTGTATGAAGTTATACACAGGTCATAGGTCCATATTGGGCCTAATCACATGGTGCAATAAAAGAGAGGTTAAGCAGATGACCGTGTACGTCTACGTGTACGTGTAGCTAAGGAAATCCCCTAATTTGATGCGATTTACGACATCAGTTTTGCATAATTCTACAAGTTGTACAATGTACATACGTGTAGATTCGCAAATACATGTAGCTGAAAACTTGTAGCTTCTTAAACTTGAAATACGGAATAAATATTTTTCAGTCAGTATTTAGTATGAAGTTGATAGTTTATTACGAACAACCAATGTACCTTCTTTATTTCAAATCATAGATTTATGTAATACAAATGGATTGTAAGGTGACATGTTAAAATGACGTTTTACACGTACTGGTACACGTCAATTTGTTAAACAGAACAGGACATTAATTACGCGTACGTGTAAAATTACATATAGGTTAACACGTACAAGTAGACGTACACGGTCAAATGCTTAACCTCTCTACTCTACCAATATGTAGTACAATACGTAGTAACTTAATTACTTGCTATACTTTTTTTAATTAGACTTTTACCTAAATCTTCATGATAAACTATAATTTCTTTCATTTAATTCTACTCGCTATAAATTTGTAAATCTGTTAGAAAATATCAAAGCATGCAATCATGCCACAAACAGCTGACAAACACTTTGGTGTTGTCATAATAATGTAACCGAGCAGTAAGGCAGATGTTGGTTTAATAATTTATTGAGGAAATAAAGGCATTGATATAAAATAAACAAAATACATTATAAGTCAAAATTACAGAATTTGTGAAAATAATATATGAAATAATTTACCTACAGTATACGTTTACGAAAAAATGAACTCTAAGAAAAAATGTGTACTGTAAACAAATCAAATTGAAATCTTACAGACTCATTATAATTTCAGTAACAACTTTGAATGCAAAAATACAATGAAGTAAAACGTTTGCAATCAAAATAATAACGTAAATTAAATCTTTATATGGTTAGGAAACACATAATCAAATATATAAGTTACATACCATAAGATGCGTATGATGGACACTGGATTAAATATACTTCTTTCTTGGAAAACGTATTACTGCTATGACATACATAAGTAAAGCGCGGTAAATTTATACTTATAATGAAAATGTATTATTGGATGATAAAATAGTAAATAACCAATCAAATGAAAGAGCCAATGAAATCATAGAATAAAACTTTACTCAGGCAACTCAATCCAGGTGCGCAATAGAACTTTTGGTTAATCAAATTTTAAGATTATATTTCTCAAAACGCTATGAAAAAATAAATAAAAACGAATAAATACATATAGAAATAGATTTCATAATATCACAATAATATAAGTCTTCGCCAGTGTCTCTGTGTCTACATCATAAATATGCCTAACTGAAATCCTAAATTTACGGTTTTTGATCAAATTTTATACTTGATTGTAATTTCACTGCGGCTCGGAGAAGTGTCTCGTGGTATTACAGTCTGGAAAACTGGTCTTGGTGGTAAGAATAGATATTTGATTACGAACTGTTCGTGTCTCAGTTTTTAGGCTACTCTCAGTTAAAGGCTCAATAAGTGCCGGTGACTCGTAATGAGACTTTTCTAATTTTGAAAACATTGAATCTTTTAAGGCATCACTTTCTCCAGGACATATTGTCTTAAAGAGAAGAGAGAGGCATTTATTTGCTTTGGCAGAAATATCTTCTTTTTTTTGCTCACTTGAACGAACAAATGACCCTCTAAGTGTTTTAACATGACTCTTGTTACACGCTGCAAGTTTTGAAAGGCGATCGATACCAAAAATTGATGCCTATGTAACCTGGCTTTTTTGGCTATCCATTGGTGTTTCTTGACTGGATTCAACATTTTCCTAATAATACAAGGAACTATAGAAAAAAAGTTATCTTTTTGAAAAAAAGAGTAAAATCTCTTGCCCTTTGTTGAAATGAACATATTGTGCTATCAATATACATGATATATTTTTATGTCCATTTTCTCCATTGACCTTAAAATCGATAAGAACTATATACTCTTCAAAGGGATCCAGTGTACCATGTTTAACGTCTGTCAAGCAAAGGGTTATAAAGATTCTAATGGTCAATATCCTCTTATGTCCAGGTTGACCTTGACCCTTGACTTTGTGACCTCAGTTTCTGCACATATTTGTGATTAGTCTTACAATTTAAAAGATTTAACAGACATCTGAACAAAGAGACACCAGGATAGTGATCTCTGACTTAATTTATACTTCGTCTCAGCAAATTAATCAACACATATCATCAGGAAATTGATGAAATCAACATAATGAATACAGAATCAGAAAAGGTGTCAGGACTAGTTTGGAAACCTGTTGATGATGAATTCACATCATTGAAAGCACAATAGCCATGAAGAGAAATCAAACAATAATTCGGAGGAAATCCCTGAGATTTTGACAAGAAGAATAGTACTAAGTCAAGTTGCAAGAGTGTATGACCCTTTAGGACTGATTGTTCCTTACACTCTTAGTGCAAAATCTCTCATAAGAAATTTATGCCAAGGAAACCAGAGTAAGTCAGAAGTGAGAGATAAATCTTTATCCACAGAAATGAGACAACAATTGATAAAATTGTTAAATGGACTCTTTCAGTTAGAATCCTTGTGCATTCCCAGATGTTTAAAACCAACTAATGTCTTTGGAAATCCGGTTTTGGTGCTTTTTTTCTGACGGCAGCAATCTTGCTTTTAGAGCGTGTGCGTACAAAAGATGGGAGACTGCTTGGGACACTTTTGACGTCAGATTAAATTTTGCAAAAAATCGGATTGCGCCATTTATGCAACTTTCCATTCCAAGGCTTGAGATTTGCAGTGCTGTGCTGTCAGCTAGAACAATGGTAAAATTTGTGGAAAGTATGACTTTTATATTTCAGAGAGTAATTCATCTTATTGAATCCGCAATTGTCCGTGCCCAAATTCAAAGGGAAAGTTACGGTTTTGGTACATTTGTTGCCAATAGGATACTAGTAGTCGAGATTCAATCAAAGACACAAAAGGCTGAATGGTTTTGGATTCCTTCTGATAAAAATCCTGCGGATCTTACAACAAGGATTGCACATCCCAGCATATTAAACAATGATTCAAGGTGGCAGAAAGGATTAGAATTCTTACATCTACACTATCCTATTGAACTGTGGCCAATGAAACAAACTGTTGATGTTTTACAAATTCAAGATTCACTGGTGCACAATGTGTTGACAGAAAATATTGAAGTGAAGCCAAAAGAATCATCCTCCACTCGGATGCTGGAATTGATAGACACCACAAGAATCTCATCCTTCAATAAGCTGTATAGACTCACTGGTAATTTGCAACTTACATTCAAGGTGCGCTCGTTTAAGAAGATTCTGAAAAATGTGACAGTTGAAGTTATAAGAGAGGCTGAAAAAGCTTGCATTTCACATGCTCAAATGGACCTATCTAACAACGCTATGCAGCGGTTTCGACGTCTTGGCCCCGAACGAACAAAGGATGGCATTATTACAGTTCGACAAAGAATCGAGTAAATGGACTGAAGAAACCTGGAATCAATCAACATTTGCACTTCTTCCTATAAATCATGTTTTTACAGAATATGTAGTGAAAGCAGTACACGATGATGATCATGCAGAGATTGACGTTACTCTAGCAAAGATTCGCAGCAGATTTTGGATACCCAGAGTAAAAAACATTATACATGTACGCAGAATCAAAGAGCTATATGTGTTAAGGGCTTTAGGCCCCTACTTGAATTTTGTTTTATTAATCATGGTAGATGTTGAGATCATCAAGTAACTCATGAAGTATACCTTTCATTGTTCAACCCTCTCTTTTCCATGGAAACAGCCTTCAAATACAAAACCTTAGAATTTGACTATATTTGGCACATATTCAAAAATGCACATGTTTCATTTAAGGAAATTTACAAAAAAGGAATTCATTTTATCACTTGATCCGTAAAAGAGGTTTCTGTTTCCATGGCCACAACTAAAAAATAATAAGGAAGCAAAAACTAATACTTTAAGTTATATTATTAATTTTTTCTCCATATTTACATGCATTGTAAATGGTTTAAGTAATTTTGAATGAACAAATATTCCTTCATAACTGATAGAACAATTTGTTAATTATTTTACCCGCACTTTCTAAAGAAAGTTCGGGTATATTGTTGCTACTCATGTCCGTCCGTCCGTCCGTCCGTCCGTCCGTCTGTCACACTTTTCTTCCCTGAACTCCTCTTACATTTTACACAGTAGCCTAATCATCTTTTGGGAGATGGTTGGTTGTGTCATGTAGATGTGCAGTAAGGTTTCGGAATTTTGATTTTGCCCCGGGGGGTCAAATGGGGGTCAAAAAATGACGTTTTTTATGCAAAAAGCCCCGTCTTCCCTGAACTCCTCTTACATTTTATAGAGTAGGCTAATCATCTTTTGGGAGATGGTTGATGGTGTCATGTAGATGTGCAGTAAGGTTTCGGAATTTTGATTTTGCCCCGGGGGGTCAAATGGGGGTCGAAAAATGACGTTTTTTATGCAAAAAGCCCCGTCTTCCCTGAACTCCTCTTACATTTTACACAGTAGGCTAATCATCTTTTGGGAGATGGTTGGTGGTGTCATGTAGATGTGCAGTAAGGTTTCGGAATTTTAATTTCGCCCCGGGGGGTCAAATGGAGGTTGAAAAATGATGTTTTTTATGCAAAAAGTCCCGTCTTCCCTGAACTCCTCTTATATTTTACACAGTAGCCTAATCATCTTTTAGGAGATGGTTGGTAGTGTCATGTTGATGTACAGCAGGGTTTTGGAATTTTGATTTTGCCCCGGGGGGTCAAATGGGGGTCGAAAAAATGATGTTTTTTATACAAAAAGCCCCGTCTTCCCTGAACTCCTCTTACATTTTACACAGTAGGCTACGCAAGTGAGTTAAGGCTAAATATGAATATTTCTATACAAATGAGCTGATAAAAATTCATAAGCTGTATATTTTATGTACAGAGAAAGTTCAATTTGATTTTCTTATACATACTAAGTACCCACAGTTTATTTATGCAAGTGCATATTATGACGTCATATTATGACGTCATTGTTCTCTCCCATTCAAGGTTATAAATCATATCAACAAAATCATGTCGGCGCAAGGGCATGTCCTATCTAATTTAAAATAAACAATGTATGATATTAAGGGGAATATTATTAAAATTAATAAAATTGCTGCACAAATCCTATGGACTTTTTCAATCGATAAAAATTTTAGGAAACTTACACTGGACTGTGAATTTTTACCCTGTTTAAACTTAAAACTGCACGGATAGTAACTAAATAATTGCCGTGCCGACACTTGTGCAGCAATATCGTAAATCCTTGGAGTATCCTTCGTCTTTTTATACCTTGCTTCTGTAAAACAAAGTAAGGTTTTTGTTGATTTTGTCGATTTTGTTGATGTTTCATATAAAATTGTGTAGTAGAGCTCGATGACGTCATAATATGACGTCATAATGTGTACTGGCTATTGCATGTCCTGGGTACCAAGAATGTATAAGAAAACAAATCTTATCATTTTCCGTGCAGTAGGTAGAGCAATTGTGGAATTTAATTAGATATTTTGCATAGAAACCTCCATATGTAGCCTTAACTCACTTGCGTAATCATCTTTTGGGAGATGGTTGGCGATGTCATGTAGATGTGCAGTAAGGTTTCGGAATGTTGATTTTGCCACGGGGGGACTAATGGGGGTCGAAAAAAGATGTTTTAAAAATGTCTTAAATCATTTCTTTAAAACTAAGCGAAATACAAATTAAAAAGGATGGAGGTCAAGGTCACAGGAATGTGCAAGGTGAAGTTTTTGATGCAGGTGAGTAGCTTCACTAATACATATCAGCATATAATATTTGATAAAAATATCTTGAATGATTTAATGAAACTGAGCTTAACACCTTTTCTAAAAAAAAAAGAGAGGTCAAAGGAAAGGTTGGGGCCAAAATGTTGTTGCAGTTGACAAACTTACATCAGTATGAATTTACTATTAGCATATGAAGTTTGATAAAACTATAATTAATGGTTTATTTAAAACTTAGATAAACACATAATTTAAAAAGTGAGGTCAAGGTCAAAGGAAAATTCAAGGTCAAAATGAGTTGATGTATTAATAGCTCTCAGCAGTATGTATCAGCATATGAAGTTTGATAAATATATCTTGAATTGTTTATTCAAATCTGATCTAGACATTAATTTTAGAAAAGTGAGGTCAAGATCACAGGAATGGTCAAGGTAAAAAAGAGTGAAGCATTGTAAAGCTTACATCAGTATGTATGATCATGTGAAGTTTCATTACACAACTTGAACGGTTTCTTTAAAAAAGCTAAACACTAATTTAAAGAAAAGTTAAGTGAAGGTCAAAGGAAAAGTCAAAGTCAAAAAATATTGCTGCAGTTGGATAGTTACATCAGTATGCATCAACATATTATGAACTTTGATAAAAATATCTAGAAAGGTTCTTTGAGCCCGATGGAAAGACAGATGGAAGGGTGGAGGACGGACATGACAAAAAAAAATATACATGTATGTATTCCTAATCATGGTGTGGCATAAAATTAACTTGAATCTACATGTTTCCATCTATCAAGATTATACAAGCAAATTCAAAGAATTGTGGTCCTCTGCTTTCTGTGTTTTAGTGAATGGGATGCCATAATTTATGGCAGATTGTGTGTCAAATATGCACCCCTATCATATATCAATTTTTGAAAATTGGGTCAAAGGGGAAAAATCATAGCATGCTCTGACATTTTTTTGCAGGTAATGTACATATCAAATATGAAAGTCCTATCACTTTTGAATCAAAAGTTATATATACAATACAATATTTTTGAAAAGTAGGTTAAACTTCTAGGTCAAGGTCACAGAGTCAAAAGTCATGATATATTTAGAAAAGTCTTTTCACATGTAATAAACATGTATAATTTAAATGCCGTTTCTTTTCTCTTTCAAAATGATCAATTTAAAATGTTATTTTTTGGAAAGTAGGTAAAACTTAAAGTCAAGGTCTCACTTCGGTTAAAAAATCATAGTATATCTAGAAAGTTTTGTGGTAATGTACATGTGAAATATGAAAGCACTATCTCTTATTATTCAAAGGTTATGACCAAGGTTAAATTTATTGTGACAGATGCACATACTAGCTGTAAATAAGATGGACAGACTGACAAACAAATGAAATTTAATGTCCCCTCCCTTTCCCCAAATTGGGGGACAATAATGCCCTTGCTGTTCTTGAGAAGAAGATTTATGATGGAAAAATCTTAACGCAAATCAATATTGTGTTTTTATGTCATTTTGTTTGTTAAACATCTCTCTCAGGGATTTTTCACTCATATGGAGACACCACCACTTGAAAAATAATGAGGACAAGTTAGATTTGAGGTCAACATTCATTTTAGGAGTTTTCAACCATTAAGACGTAAAGAAATATTAACTCGATCCTTCCCCTCACCCCTTCCCAGACCCCTGTTTGTTCATGTATGCAAACTACTTCTTGTTTTTACATTTAAAAAAATATATACAAATACTTTAATGTGGTCCATCTCTGAATGAGTTTCATTCCTAATTCTAGGAAGATAGGTTTACACAAATTCATGAATAAAATGTCAAGTAATGTTATCATTGATGCACTTTTATTTAATTCAATGCAGTCATATTGTGAACATTTCAGCTCATTAGGAGAGTGGGGATGACCTCTAGGGGTTCATAACCTTTATACCATTTAATTTACATAACATAGTAACACAAGAAACAAAATTATATATAGTGAAATGGAAAAAGTTTCCTACTATTTAGGAGTCACATGATCATTTGTCATTACAGGGACAGGGAAGTGGATTGGGAGCTCCCCCCCTCAACCCCCCCCCCCGGAATTTGCAGGACTATAATATATACTGGAGGAAATAAAAATGACTTTGGATGCCCTAAGTGTCCCTCCACCCTAGAAAACAGACCCAACCATAACTTTTTTTTTTTTTTGCTTCTCAGGAAATTCTGGTCTGGAACACCCCCCCCCCGCCCCACCTCCCTCACAGAAAAAAAATTCTGGATCTTGTAACTGAATGTAACATTGATAACGGGGGATAACTCTTCAGAATGTAAAATTCGTCTATTGTAAGTTTAAAGGATCAAAGGTCATCCGATGCTGAACCTAACCACTGGCATTTCAGACTATTTTACCCAAATCTATACCAAAACTTGTACTTACCGATTGTCATTATTTAGGCACTGTCATCTTCATGAAATATAATCCAGTTAAAACACAAAATGAAATAATTCCTACTGACATATATGAAATGATGCACACTAGTAGCCTACTGCACGTGCAGTGAAATCCAAAATAATGCCAACGGTAAAACTAGTACTTAAGTTGGGTACGTGACGCAAGCCCAATGTGATGCAGGTGTTCAGATACATGTATAGTGCAAGAACAAATTGAAAATTACCATTTACAAAAGATGTTTTATTTTAACTTTGCCATCTAGGCCTATTTCCAAAAACAGGCAAATAAGGTGTGTTTGTGTGTGTGTGTGTTGATGGGAGAGGGGTCGGGGTTGACTAAATTGACTGTGTATATGGCAGCTTTCAAGAAGTTTCTGCCTAATCAAATACAAATAAACTTTGCACATTTTGAAATATTCATCAAAAACGCTTTACACTAATTTGAATGATATTATTTGTTGTTAATCTATATGAGAAAATATATTTAAAAAGTTCCAATTATGTGCCAAAAATTTATAACCCCCCCCCCCCTTTTATCAAACCTAATTTACATCATTAATTTAATTCTGTTGTTTTAATTCCGACTGGTAATGAATTAAGAATATAAAATACCTATAAGATGGAGGCCCATGGGTCACATGGTCACTAGCTGCAGATCTGTATAGCGTTATGGTTTTATATATTAGTCTTTGACCATAAAGCTACAGATCCTGTAATGCAAAAAAGGTGCAATTTACAGTGCAATATTTTTTTTGCGCACTTCTGGGGAGAATTTCTCCACTTTCTAGCATCGGTCAATTTACTACCTTTCACTCCCTAATTCTAGGCACATTATTTAAGTAATCTGTATATTTTATCCATCTCCAATCCTTTTATAGTTGTCTCTACACGAGATAAACTCGCATGATTAAATTTAATTGTTAGATTGCTTAAAATTCACATCAAGCGAGTTTGTTGCCTGTAGAGATGACTATAATTGGCTGAGAGGTGGACAAAATATACATTTTGACTACAGAATGTGTCTAAAATTAGGGAGTGAAAGGTAGTTGATGGACCAATGCTAGAAAGTGGAGAATAATTCTGCCCAAAAGTGCGCAAAAATATTGCGCCGTAAATTGCAACTTTTTTGCATATGGGGATCTGTAGCGTTATGGTCAAAGACAAATATATTAAACTATAACGCTGCAAATCTACAGCTACATGGTCACCTGAGCACATTATGCTCAATTTGAAGAATACATGTGTTATGTAAATTATTGCATTATATTGACTTTTTCCTTGGTAAAGTCCAATATGAAGAAGTGTGCATTTAGAGGCAAACACCTTAGTGCGGGTATTACTGTCTCATGACAGCATCTAGTTTAAAATGAAGAAAGATACTTTTGGTATGATCATAGACATCCTTCTATTGTATACTTATACATAACAGACCCAAAGTATATAGAGTTCACCTATGCACGTTCAAATATTTTGATACAAAAAATAAATTTATATTTTAATAATTTTACTCTTTTAGAAAAATTTTTGTAAAACCTGAAAAAAGTTAAATCAGTTTCACCTTATAAAAATACAATGTCTCTCAATGTAAATCTCAAAAAGCTAGAAAGATTTTAAAAATGAACTTAATTTACAACAATTAATGGTTATATTCAATAAACAAGAAAGGTTCTTTCATATACCAGGTACATCTACATAATTATGTTAAATTTCATGTTCTCTGCAATGGAAGACTGTTGCTGTAGAGGACAACCGAGATGGTTTCAATACTTTGCCGTGTCCCTCTATGCCAAGATACTGTAAAACACTGGCTACATGTGCGCAGCACCCGACCATTCTGGCACCAACTTTACAAGTGCAGTACCAGCCTTTAATAGGGAGATATGTTCCACAGGAAAAGTCAATAGAGAGAGTGTGAACTGCAGCCTTTGTATGTCTCGACTGGATCTTAACCTGCAGTAGGAATTTACTTTCTTTGCAGATCAATAAATCAAAATTTCCTTCTTCCGATATATGCTCCCGTGCATAGTTTAATGCTTGCTTGATTTAATAGACTCCAAGGGTAATGGATCTCAAAATATCTGGGGATAGTCTTGGAAAGTCCTGTAATGATTCTCCATCGAATTTTCAATAGGCAGATCCTCGTCTAGCCAAATTGTTTTCCTCAACAAACAGTTTCAATGGATTTTCCATAAGTGAACGTTCTAGCATCTTCTTTGCTACTTCATCATCCTCTGGCTGGTGAAGCAATGCGTCCTTGTATTTATTCAGCAATCCACAAATGATATTTACAAGGTCCCCAATGCTTGGAATCATACTGTTAGGAACAATCTTATAAAAAAAAAACGAAAGTGTTTGATCCTAGCATTTGTGCTCTCTACAACCCGTAGTCGTTTTGTTACAAGACGTGTTAAATTGGCATCTTTGGTGGAAAGATGCTTCGACCCTTTTGGGAGACAGATGGGCATTTATACCATGTACATGTAACCACTGTCCTCTAAAAACTTCACGGCATCCTAAAATCCACAGTCAACAAGAAAGACATCATCTTTCTGAAACCAAGATGCCATGTTTTCTACATTGTTTGTGATGGCATGATGTCTAATAGCTGCATCTTTGTAATGGCCATCTGAGAAGTATGGTACTAGCACCGACAATATATATCCGTCTGTTCAAACAATGACCATGAGTTTGACCAACAGTCTATGCTTGTGCATACTGAAGGACATTCTTTGAAATCGGTAGTCTTGGCTCTTGGCTCTTGGCTCTGAATAAGGATATATGTTCCTTCAATGACTACAACAGCTTGGCCTGGCTGGGTTGTAAACCACTTCTGGGTTGTTTGAGTGGTATGACTGGTGACCATGTCATCATAGTTGGTATGTTGAAAACCCCTTGTGTGCGGTACAAATGTTTCCACGAGCGTTCCTCTTACGTACTGTATGAATAATTCTTTAAACGCGAGTTGTCTTTAATCAAAATAGTGTGGCCAGAATTTTATTTGCCAATCCAACCCTCAGTTTTGTAAGGAATACCCAAAGGCATGTCCTGAGTGATCTGTTTCCAGTATTTCTCACGGTTGACAAATACTGAACCATATCACTGAAGTTTTCTTTTGTCAAACCATTTAGTTCCTAATAGTTATCATCTGTCAATGGAGATGGTACATCAAAGTTCAAATGGGAAGATGTTGATTTCATTCTTTGCTTAAAATTATTTAAAAGATCAAGTTTTTCTGTGCGTGAAAAGAATTCAAAATCCTTTGATGACTGCAGTTCTTGCAATGCTGCTGATGTGAAGTATTTATTATTCATGTACTTTTTGCATCACGATTTTTCTGTGAAATGAAAATTCCCTTTTCAAAAAATACTTGGGTCCTGGCATCTGAAGTGACTTGTATCAATCGATGGCGATGATTTGCTTCTTTTTTGCAGACAATACAGTAGCGATGAGTCTTTGGTGCTGATTTGATGTGCAGTTTGATAGATTTTTGGAAGCAAATGTTTGAGAATGATAATCCTCTAGCTTGGTTATTTGCATGGTTTGACTTCTCGTAGACAGCGTTGACCTTGTTTCTTCGAAGATCTTTGCAGACCATCGTGAGCACAGACGATCCGAATCAGTTATTACATGCTCCTCTTCATTGGTTAATTATATGTTCAAAACAGCAGTAAAACAGTGTCTACTATTCCCTGTCTGGCAGCGATTCTCACAAAAACAGCAGATAAATGATTTAACCATTGTCCAACGAAGAAATAATTGCTAAAAATGGAAAATAAAAACAATTTTCATCATTGCTATTATAATTCATCATAACCTCCCCCACCGGTCACGGTAGCCTAGTGGTAGAGCGTTCGCTTCGTGATCGGGAGGCCCGGGTTCGATTCTCGATCGCGGCGCCGCGTCATACCTAAGACGTAAACAAAGGTAGTGACTGTTCATTCGCCAAGCGCTCGGCACTAAAAGAGAAAGTCACGGGTCTTTCAGATATGACCTTAAAAACGTAGGTCCCCTGTCACGGTAGGCGCTGGCACGATAAAGAACCCTTACTGCTCAATGGCCCTGAGCGCCGAGTATAGGTCTAAATTTGAAGCCCTTCACCGGCATATACTGTGACGTCTCCATATGAGTGAAAAATTCTCAAGAGGGATGTTAAACAATATACAATCAATCAATCAATCATAACCTCCCCCCCCCCTTAATTCTAGCCGAAACATCTCTGTTGTATGCTTATATTGCACAGTTATTTATAATCATGTGGAGAGAGACAAAACATAAAATGACAGCTGAAATGATATCCTGGAGAAAATGTTGTTCAACACTTATCTGTGAGTGCGCTTTTTGAAATATTAGGATTTTATAATGTGACAAGCAAACCATTTATAGTATATGTTCATGTGTATCCTGATGAGGAATGTTAAACTATCTACTGAACAATTCATTGAAGGCTACAACACACACTATCACTATTCAATCAGGCTGAGACTAGGTCAAATGGGAGTGTTATTACTATGTGTCTCAGAACTCGCATTTAACTTTCCTTGAAACGTAATTCTTTTTTTTAATTTAGTTTGAAAATGTCATATAAAAGGCCTGCCACCCCCTAACTTTGTTTTAGGAAATTTAAATTCTGTGTTAATGCATTCTTTTTTTGTAGAAAAAGTTAACAGTCACGCCCACTTTCTTTATAATATAAAACCACATAGCTATTTTTTCAAGTGCCCCTCGTATAAATGACTAATAGTCAAATCCTTAGGTTAATACATTCAAATATCTTTTTGCCCATTTGTTCTTGTTAACTTTAATCAAATATTTTTTAAAATATTTTCTTTTTTACCATTTTATTATTAAATCAACATTCGATATTTTCACGTACTTAATACTAACACACGTACTGATTCTCAAAAACAGCATATCCTTTCCCCATCCCATTGCAGTTTTATGTGTAATTAAATTTAATCTTGGAATATTTTTTTTGTGAAAATAACCACCTATGTTACAATTTGGTATTTAGATTAATCAGAATTTGCTTTCATATACAGGAATCAAAGAAAGACATTTTTTCCGTATTTTGGAACAAATATGCTTATTTAAATGCCCTGGACAAATGTCTGAAAGAAAATACAAGGCTATAAGACAACACAAATATAAATTATTTCATAAATCTTTTTTTTTCACTATGTATGTATACAAATGTATTTCTATTTTTATTTTGGAATGCCTTACACCCTAGTGTATAGTGCCCCATTAATTTACACCATAGTAACCCATCATACTTTAAAAACTTTCATTGATCAAACTCTGTTGCAAGAAATGGATATGGTGACGGTTTAATGCCTTACCAAAGATAAAAAGAGAATATTAACTGAAAATTAACGAGAGTCGTAATATTATCGCTATACTATTGGAACTCCATGGCATATTACGGTTACTTCAATGATCACTGATGCATGCATGCACGATATGCATATCGTGAATTAAATCAATTCATATCCTTTAGGAATCTTGTCCTGGATATTTTAATATTTCTATGTCTATTGCTGTATTTACAAAATCAAAATTAAACAAGACACAAAAGCAAACATTAGACCTTGCTGTTTCTTTGAAAAAAAAATACAATGTTATGTTCAGCGTAGATCTACAATAACAGTCTCGACGTACTAGAGCTGTGGAGAGTATTTACGTCTTAAATCGCATTAAAATAGTTTCCAAGCAAACTTTTAAAATAATCAAAGGTTATTCTTGTATAAATTTTATTATATATTTATTTTTAAGGAATCTATTACCTTTGAAGGCGTGTTTATGCCTAGGTCACATTTCCCGGCCGGTAGCCGTAGACCGGTGGTAATCGTTGGTAATCCGTGGTGTAAACGATGCCCTTACATCGGTCCACATCGGCTTAGTAGTCCTTACAGACTCAGTCACATTATCCAGCGTTGGGTATTCGATGGGCAACCAATGCCTTTTATGATAAAATGGCGTGGTTGCCGTCCGGACTTTCAAAGGCTCAGTGAAGCATTGCTAATCATAAAACGATGTTCCAAGATAATCGGCCGATGTATATTACATCGTTCGTACATTGGTGAACATCGTTCGAACATCGGTTGACTATGGGCCAATGTTTGGTCGAACATCGACCGATGATCGGCCTTTATCTGTTGGACACCACTCAACCCCCCCCCCCCCCCCCGATGACCTCAGATTCAACGGATATTGGACGATGCTCGGCCATACATCGGCCGATCCGTGAAAGATGTGTTAATGATGGGTTGCCGATGAGGAGCGATGTGAGGCATCGTTGGAGACATTGCTGAATTTTAACTACGACTTATTTTCTACCGATGAACCCACCGATTCGCAAAATGGCCTCAGTCACCTTCCGATCACTAGTGATGCCCGGTTGGCAACCACGCCATTTTCATTAAAAAACGCACCGGTTTCTCATCGTATACCTTATCGCTGGATAATGTGACTGATACTTTAATCAGCCTGCATATCATCGTTTGTTTACATCTTTGATGTTCTGAAGGTACTTCTTCATGAACCGGTGGTCGTGGCTGTTGTCTTCAGGTGAACCCCATCTCTGGCCAAGTATTTCATGTCCGGGTTCCAGGAGCTGCAGTGGTGCCGAATTAGATTATTGGTGGTGAACTGGTGATATTGATCATTTAGAAGTTTATTGTTGTCAATCACTCTAATTGTTATGGTCTCCTACATGGATGGATGTCTGTTAACCAACTTGAAATTCGGTTAATTCTTTTGAGCTGACTATCTCGCGGGTCTTGATGCCGCCCCTGGCTCGAATTAGCAATTTAAATGTATGTTAATGTAGCCGTGAATTATCGAAATCTGTTTCATTCAGTTATAAACACCGTGTCTACTCTTCAAAGAAGGATTGACCTATCTGCTTTACAGTGTGCGGTTTTGGATATCAAGGTTTTATTTCTATGCCAACTTTTTGATTGAGACAATATTGCACAATCAATCAACTTTCCAAACTGATAACGCATCTGAGGTAATGTCACAGGAGTAGAAAATATAGCTTTAAGTAAAATTAAATCTTCAAATTGACTACAACCTCATGTTTCCGCAAAATTAAATTAATTGAGCACTCGATCCCGATCAAGCCGAACCCGATTCAAACATGAGTTCGATCCCGGTCCAGTCGACACCATTCCTAATACATTAAAAATCAAGTTTAATTTTAATCTAAATTTGTCAAAAACAATCTTAAAAGTTTTTATATAAAACATTTCATGAAACATAAAAAGATGTCAACAGGTTAAGTTTTTCATAATTTGAATTTATAATGGGGAATAAGGAAATATTTTTTGTCATTTCATTAAATAATGTATGAATTTTTGTGTGCCGTTTTAGTTAAGATATAATTAAATTTTGGACTTTGAATCGTAAGGAAAAGTATTCTCAGAATGAGGAAAATATGAATTTTGAATCTAGATCCATATAGAATAAAATGTAAAATTGTTTTCTCCCTAACGATCTTATTTTTAAAAAAAATGTTCAAAATATTTTATCTAATTCTTCTAAGGTATAAAGACAATAAATTCGATGAATTGCATAATAATTTTTTTCTACACTTCCTGAGCATGATTACCAATAGTAAAGACTGCCAATTGCTACAATTGCTAAAACCTACGATCTCAAATACCACAACATTAACTCAGCATTTTCGTGTAGTTTATTATAAAACTAAAAGAAATAAGGTAGAATTATATATTTCTCTTATAATTTCAGTTTAATATCAGTTATTTTTGTCTTTTTATCGAATATTTCATCTTTTTTACCTGAATGTCAGAGTTCAAGATCGTCAACTTTTCCAATGATAATTCCTGATTTAGCAGTAAACATACTTTTTCGCAATACAATCTCTTAAAACATCTTTAATCTATCAAATTTGAGTAATTACAGGTTTACAAAATAATCCAGCACTTATTGCACCAACTTATTTTGTGGACCACACGTTTTTCCGTGAAAATAGTACTTAAAGAGTGTCTGCGCATGCGCCTACCCCCATCTGGGGATACGATTTTCCTACTTCCTTTACCCCCGTTTGGGGGGTCAACTATACTGAAAAGATTTTTGTTTCAGATATTATACAATTTACTTGAATTCGCCCGTTTTGAATTCGCCCACGCCAGACTAGGGCGAAATGGGCGAAAATTTCCTTTAATACAGTGTGTGATTCACACAAGTTTTACTTTAAATAAATCTGGTAACAAATCAAAAGAAAACAACTAACTCTAGATAAGTAAGTTAATTTAAACACTAAGTTTAAGATAAATTATTAAGTTAAAACACGGAAAAGATTATATCTACTTACCTTGATTAAAAAAAAATCCGAATACTTCTGGCAACACAAGGAAAATAAGTATTAAATCATAGATGGTGAGCGGCATCTATAACAGATAAATTAACTTAAAAATACAAATAAGAATACATTAATAACAAAAATGTGAATACTTGTAAATAAAATAACCTTAGAGCGAATTCAAGCTTTTTAATATGTACTAATCTCTTGTTGCCAGAAGCATCAAATGAGTTTGTTTTATTTCTAAATTTGTTTTCCCAATTTCCATCTAAACCCAACGACAACTTGGTACATGCCATTGAATATGAATAGTATGCTTCTGAAAGTCTGAAACAATAAAAATCTGGGGCAGATCAGAGCAACATGGACCTCAAGATAAAGACGTGCCATGAAGGATTGTGGATCTCCTAGTACCGACCATCACATCCACCGTGTGCACCTTGTCATAAAAACGGGTAATTCCGCAGGCAGTTCAGTGTATAAATAATGGGAAAACAATAAGTATGAAAACCGTCAGTCAGCATATGACATTGTAAAATTGAATGCGCTGGCAAGGTCTTTGTATCTACCATAAATATTGCCGAATGATGAATTGAAGATACAATGATACTCTGATAAGAGAGATAACTCTTATCGACACAAACGTTTATTATTGATTTCCTTTATAAATTTTTAAAATTTAAGTGCCTTTTTTGTCAAATGTTGACCAGCAAGCCATGCTTTGATAATTTGTATTTTATTCAGCATATATATTTACTTTGGAAAATTATAAAAGTTAAAAGAAGGATATGGAAATAACGAACAGTATTCAATCTCAACGTCCATTTTAAAACAATATACAAAATAAGAGCAGAGCAAACACGGACCTCCGAAACATCAGAGGTGGGATCAGGTGCCATGGAGGAGTGAGCATCCCCTGCCGACCGGTCACACCCGCCGTGTGCTCGTTGTCATAATCAGGAAATAACGGAAAAAATCCGTCGTCAATTCAGTGTATAAATAATGGTCTAACAATTTGTATGAAAAACGTCAGTCAGCATTTCATTCAATGATAAATTGTATTTGCTGACAAGGTCATTGTATCGACCATAGAATTTACGAAATGATGACTTTAAACGAGACTGTTGATATTCTTGTTTCATCAATTTGCTTGTCAATAATTTACCTCGTTTAAGAAATTGTTCATACGTAGAGCATGCTCTTGCGTATCGAATCAACTGAGATATATATACTCCGTATGCAGGTGATGAAGGTATATTGCTGCATAAGTAAGGGAAGTTGACGATAGAAGAGTTAATGTCATCACGTTTATCATATAGCTTGGTTGTTAGATTACCATTAGTGTCTTTTTCAAGTAAAATATCCAAGTATGAAGCAGAAGTGTCGGACTCTGTGGTATCTTTTATCTCAAGTTCACCAGGATATATCGTGTCGACGATAAATTTCAAAGAGTAAGCAGAGGGTTTATGAACCCTAAACAAGACTGTTAATAACTTTGTTTTATCAACTGTTTGACACTCCCTTGACTTGTTTTCATGTGTATCAAACTGACACACATTAATACTTTATGCAGGTGATAAGGGTATTTTGCTGTATAGGGAAGGGAAGATTACGATTGAAATGTTGGTCATCACGTTTATATTTTTATTCACATTTAAGTAAGGGATAAATAACGAGATGGTATTGAATAGTTTATAGAGAAAACATGTTTTCGCTAAACTATTCAACACTATCGAGTTATTTATCTTACTTAAAAAAATCCCTACTTTGGGCCCCAAAGAAACATTAACCCATTCAAATATCGAACTTTGCAGTAATCAAGAAAGCGGATTATAAAAAAGCGTAAACGTACCCAAACCAGGTTATAATCGAATAATTTGGCCAAGAATAAGAGTTATTCCTTATAATTTAATTTTAAAATAATTAAACAACTGTGGGTGTAAAATTGTGAGCTTTTTATGAGTTCAAATTTGCCGCTCAATAATACATCCCTAGTAACGGAAGTGATATGAAACAAGGGGAGGTAATAACTGATACACAGATCTAGCAGCCATGATGTTTGTTTACACGAGGTAAGATAGAGATACTGTTTGAAGTTAAAGGTACATTTATTAAATCTGGAATTTTCCATGAATCCCAAGGACTGGAAATGAGGGAATTGCATGGATACAGGTGATTCAGCTGGTTGTCAAGGGGGTGTGTCCCCATACCAAACCAGGTTATTGAGAAATATTTTTGCGTTCCTTTTTGGAAATCAACCAATGAGAGAATAGAATACAAACAAAATTAAATTATTACAATACATGTAGGATGTAGCCCATTTAAATATCTAACCGTGACACAAAACAATAGCCTGATCAAACACCTCTTTTATTCATGGACAAGTGAGCATGAAAATACATGGTGCTGATGTCATTTCAACCCTTTTCATTGTACTGAACAGTCATGAAAGCAGATGAAGAAAACTTTAAAATCCAAAGTAAATTAGAGAGGTTCAGATAGTGTTTTGGATACTTTTGACCTGAAATATGAAGAAAATTACCGCATTTTGATAAAAGGTTAAAATCTGTCATTGATAGTTTGTTGAGGAAAAATGTTGGGTTTTTATTGGCAGTGTTATGCGGAACATGCATTAAAAACATTCCATATCAAGATCTACAATAAAAACGGTGTCGAAAAAAAGATTGGCTATCAAATAATTATTATAATAGGTTGTTTTGGGAAGTACGCCGGAAAAGTATGAAACAGAGAATAGAGATGATTCTCGGATAATCTGAAGGAATATACTGATAACGGACCCTGAAGTAACAAGTGATGTAGTTTAAGATTCAAGTTAAAAATGTATTTATGTGTTAAAAAGTGATGCTTTCAAAATTTAGACCGCAAACATTTCTAAAGTGTGCAAAAGTCGGAGGAATTGTTATTTTTGTGAGCATTGAAGTGCATTTGAAACAGGATAAATGTGATAAATGCGAACTAATTACGGTAATTCTGTGTGCACTGGATATTAATCATAACAGTGTGGCAAATTTGGAGTAATTATTTTTCATATGCATTGGAAATACATTTTAAAATTGTTTTATCTCTTTTGTTCATTGTTTTATGTTTTCTGCACCTCAGTTGGGTATTTAAATGTCCAACCGATAGGCAGTTGCTTATGTCCATTTATGAAAAAAAAAATCATAAAAACCATGAAAGCTAAGAAAAATTATCTATTTTAAGGTGAGGCATTTAACTATAGTTTAATGATCACCCCTACATTTCTAAACCTGTGACATAAAATTAAGTATCATCCAAGGAAAACATTTGTTTGTATCATCTGTCTTTAATCTCTCTCGTTTGGTTTCCATGTGCTTCTTTTTCCAAAATAATATCTAAGTATTAAAAAGATATTTCCGACTCTGTGATAATGTTTAATTCAAGATCTTATGAATATTAGTACCTATTTTATTATCATATAAAAAGTTTTAATAAATTCTGCCTATAATAATTACAAAAAAAGGGATTTCGATATATTGTTGGAGGACCTGATCTCCAAAAACTGCGAAGTATATTTTCATAACAACAAAGATTTTTTGTCTGCACAAATTAGACTGATTTTTAACATTTTTTGCAGTCAACCAATGCTAGAGTAAGTATTTTTTTAGTTCCATTTTGATTTTTCTTTAACAAAAACCCCAGATGTTTATGATACCAAAAAGTCTTGTCTTCAGTAATTTATGGGGAATGGTTGTTACAAACAACAGATATATTAATTTCGCCCACCTTGTCTCTTCTAAACCCGTGCATTCACGGCGTACCGACTATTTTTTTATTAATAAAAAGTAAGACATTTGAAATGCAAATTAAAAAGGTTAGACTCACCACAACTTCAGAGATACTCCATAGTTTACAAAGGAAACCACTCAGTGCAATCGGGGAAATCAAATGTTTGACATTATAAAAAGAACAAATAGTCACTATAATTATATAAAGTATTTTTGTAGGCGGGGTTTAACCAACGCTTAGAAAAATAGAGGTAGCAAATGAATACATGTATCAATAATATTCAGTTTTTCTCGAAATACAACTATTATTTTTATAAGACTTTTGATCAAACTTTTTTTTTATTTCATGCATTTTAGATAATAAAAAGTTTATGAATCATGAATTATTAACATTTATTAGAGACAGGCAAATAAACAATAATTCCTTGACGTATTGATCAGTCGATTTATTGACAGAAAGATAATACTCTCTTTTTAATGAAATTTAAAGTTCTATTGTGTTGAACGTCTAACGGTTTGCAAATGGCCGGAGAACAAATTGGTGGTGTAATTAAGGTGTTCCAGAAGAACATGTGATTAAGAAGAATACTAATGAAAGCTATGGGGATAATGAACAGTATTCAAGATCAAAAGTCCATAAAACATAAAACAATACAAAGCAAACATGGACCTCCATAGCTTCAGAGGCGCTGCTTGTCCTGAGCGGGAAATTGCGGAAAAATTCTTCGTCATTATACATATCTTGCAGAACAAGTATAGTTTTACAACACTTTTTGTGTTTTAAAATAGTGCTATTATAACATCCAATGAAATGTTGAGATAACGAACATGAAGTTATCATTATCATTCTCTTATATATAGAGCTTATTTTAATCTATGTTACACGATAAAACAGAACCTGGGACAGTTAACGCCTAAAATGCCCAAAGGTATGTTATATATTACATAATATGAAGTAACTTGGGGAGGTTTAAGCGTAATCACGTTAACTTAGCGTACGTCATCACGTTTGTCGAAGAGAGTGTGGTTGCATAAATATAAAACATATGTGTCAGACTCGTTAGTATCGTTTATCTCAAGCTCACCAGCATATATCGTATCGACAAAAGAGTGGAGATAACCACTGTTTATTGAAATACGTCGTCGACAAATTTAAAAGTCGACTTGATTGTCTAAGGTTTTTTTCTTCATATTTAAGATTGTGGACAAATTTTGCTTTCATTTCAATACATAATAGCTCTACTAATAACAACGCAAACATGTCAAAACCAGTGAATGAATTCATATTTTACTGCCTTATGAACATTGCATAATTTTAGGGTACTATTTTTTGAAATGTTTGAGGGATAATTATTTCTTAGTGCGTGAGCATTTTTAAAACAATAAAATACATAACCATTTTCTGTACTTGTTAAAGCAGGGGTAGCGCTTTAGAAATATTGAAAACTGTGTGCTAAAATTATAATTAGTCATATTCAATGATTTAAAGTGTTTATACATTACAAAGCAGGGTCAAACGTTTTGTTATTGGAAGAGCCAGGTTCTGAGCTCAGTTTAAGAATTATAGTATTATCGTAATGATACGCTAAAATGTATACAATTAATATCCCTCTCAAGAATTGTTCAATCACGTAGAACTAATGACTTCAATTTTTCTACAATCAATTTCTCTTATCTATATTGCAATACCATTTGCCGTCACCATTTTTTTGTTAAAACAATGCCATTAATCATGAACAACGAGGGATTTTTGCTTTATTGGCGATTGATTATCTAATGAAAGCTATGGGGATAATGAACAGTATTCAAGATCAAAAGTCCATAAAACATAAAACAATACAAAGCAAACATGGACCTCCATAGCTTCAGAGGCCTGCTTGGTAATCAGGGTTCATACTTTTTGTGTTTTAAAATTGATCATTAAATTTTCTAAAGACATCTTTCATAATTATGAGGTTTGTGTACTGTAATCGGCGTTGAATAGTCATCGGAAGCATTGGCAAGTCTCTCCTACATACATTAACTTTGGCATTGATTTCCTTTGGCATTGCTTTCAATTATTCATGCAAAATCGTCTTTTAGTAATTTAAAGCCAGATGATAATTGTATGCATGATGATTTTTGTTGGTATAGAGATTTCAAAGAATAATAATATCCCTCTCAAGAATTGTTCAATTAGAAACGTCACCATTTGATGGCGATTGCATCTAATGCTACACGGGCCTCGGTAATCAGGGTTCATAGTTGATCATTAAATTTTCCCTTTCATAATTATGGGGAAATTTGGTTTTTCCTTTGGCATTGCTTTCAATTATTCTTAGGTTAATAAATTTAATATGATATGAATACAAATGAACCATTTTGTCATTATTTTCAGCCCTGCAATTAGTTATACTAATGACTTCAATTTTTCTACAATCAATTTCTCTTATCTATATTGCAATACCACTAGCATTTAGAGTTTATGTCTCCTAGAGGATTCAATATACTTTATTCTCAAAAGCATTTTTTTGTTAAAACAATTTCCTGAACTAAAAAGGATACCCTTAGAGATTTGTTAAAGATACAAGGGCTACGAAAAGTTTCAAAAGTCTCATTTACTCCTTCGTGCAAAATTCACTGAAAACATTCTCAATATTAATGAAAATGATATGAACAATAAAACATAGTCTTGAATGTCTGAATATTTACTCCTTTAAAATGACTTTTTGCAAACTTTATTAAGGTGTTCCAGAAGAACATGTGATTAAGAAGAATACTAATGAAAGCTATGGGGATAATGAACAGTATTCAAGATCAAAAGTCCATAAAACATAAAACAATACAAAGCAAACATGGACCTCCATAGCTTCAGAGGCGCTGCTTGTCCTGAGCGGGAAATTGCGGAAAAATTCTTCGTCATTATACATATCTTGCAGAACAAGTATAGTTTTACAACACTTTTTGTGTTTTAAAATAGTGCTATTATAACATCCAATGAAATGTTGAGATAACGAACATGAAGTTATCATTATCATTCTCTTATATATAGAGCTTATTTTAATCTATGTTACACGATAAAACAGAACCTGGGACAGTTAACGCCTAAAATGCCCAAAGGTATGTTATATATTACATAATATGAAGTAACTTGGGGAGGTTTAAGCGTAATCACGTTAACTTAGCGTACGTCATCACGTTTGTCGAAGAGAGTGTGGTTGCATAAATATAAAACATATGTGTCAGACTCGTTAGTATCGTTTATCTCAAGCTCACCAGCATATATCGTATCGACAAAAGAGTGGAGATAACCACTGTTTATTGAAATACGTCGTCGACAAATTTAAAAGTCGACTTGATTGTCTAAGGTTTTTTTCTTCATATTTAAGATTGTGGACAAATTTTGCTTTCATTTCAATACATAATAGCTCTGAATATTTACTCCTTTAAAATGACTTTTTGCAAACTTTATTATCAATACAATGCCTTTATTTGCAAAAAAATTATCGTTCTCCAGTGCTGTGCGTTTTATTTGTTTGATGTTGTTTTAAACTTCCCTCTCAAGAACTTTTCACCCATATACAGACGCCGTCATTTATCGTTGGAGGGCTACAAATTTTGACATATATTCGCTTTGGTGTTTTTTGATTTCCCTGTAGAGAACTTTTCATCTATATAGAGACTCCGTTATTTACCGGTGAATGACTATAAATTAAGATCATTACTTGGAAATAAGGGTCATTAAGTAGTGAAGGGTCTTTTTTGTACCAACACCTATGGCGATAGGCGACCTCTGACGGGTATACACGATCCCCAGTGGGATTTAAACCCGCAACTTAATTGGATTGATTCCTCACTCCGCGACTCTAGAGTAGGAGCTTTAACCACTGCACATGCGACACGTGGGCCACCCAATGCTGTGAGAGATCCACTCATGTTTTTTTCATCATTTCATTTTGTTCCCTTGGAGTTTTGATCATGATGCCTTCATATCGGTCACAGTAGCTCAGTCGGTAAAGCGCTCACTTCGTGATAGGGAGGTCGTGAGTTCGAATCTCGCCCTCAACTGTCATAATCAAATAAAAAATGGTAGCAACTGTTATACCGGTATTCGCTCGTAACTCTGAAGTTGAAGTTGCGGGCCCTTCGGAGATCTTAAAAACCGAGGCTCCGTGTCATGTTGGCACGAAAAGGATCCCTCACTGCTTAATGGCCCTGAGTGCCGAATAAAAGTCAAAATTTGAAACCCTTCACCTGTACATGGTGACGATTCAATATACTGTATGATTGAAAATTTCCCGAATGGACGTAAAACAAATAATCAACGTATTATTTTTCATAATTGATATTTTTGAGGAAGGGTGGGGCGTTCGTACCCAACAACATCGCCCTTTCACTTTCGTCGGTATTTCACTCCTTGTGTATGGTTTGAGAAATGGTCAATGTTTTTTGTTTTCTAAACGAATGAACCCTAAAAATCTTAGATAAGTCCTTCTGGTAAATTTGTTTTCTTAATCTCTTGATATTCAGTGCCTCATGAAAGCATTTGAACAAAAGGGTATAAATTAATCTCAGAAACAAACATTTGTTGAAATACTAGTAATAAATGGAAATGTTACAACATTTGCAGGGAAAGCACATTTATTTACTTTTTGTACGTGTTAATGTTTTTTTTTTTTAGTTTGCATATCCAATTAAAAAATTATTCCATTTCAACCAGGACGTTACTGCTCTGTACATTTGATGTTCATTGTCACCATTAATATTTTATAAACCAATACACTTATTTATGTTACTATCTTTGTGATAATTTAAATACCTCCAGGTGGGGTGATTTTTAAACTACTCCATACCAATGAAACATAATACTTTCCTGGCCTTGAGAAGAAGATTTTAAAAGATTTTTGAAATTTTCCCCTCCTTTATATTACTTCGTGTAAATTGTACACTCTCCCTTGTTTGGTCCCTCCCTACCCCCATAGGTCATGATTAGAACAAACTTAAATGAACAATACTTAAGGATGCTCCATTTAAACAACACAAAATCACTCTGATATACGTTCTCTATTTCTCATTTGCTATAATACACATTGAATAATAAAATGCACTATCTGAATATATTTTTGAACGCCTTTCTTGTAGAAAATTTCTGCACATATATGGCTGGATATGTTTTATGAAGACGCATTAATCTATCTTTCCTATGATTATGTGACAGAAAAAATCTTATTAGAAAGAACCAATGGTACCGTAGGTAAACCGATCTTCAATTTTTAAATAATAAAACGTTTTGGTCAATTGATAAAAACCTTTTTTGAAAGATAATATAAAAAAATTACTTTTTAATCATAAACGTCATTGTACTATTTCATCATATATCACAGAATCTGACACAACTGTTTCATACTTAGATATACTACTTGAAAAAGACGTTAATGGTTATATGACAACCAAGTTAAACGTGATAAACGTGATGAATTTAACTTTTCTATCGTCACCTTAAAATTCCCTTATTTATGCAGCAATACACCTTCATAACGTGCATACGGAGTATATATATCTCAGCTGATTCGATATGCAAGAACATGCTCTACGTATGAACAATTTCTAAAACAAGGTAAATTATTGACAAACAATTTGATGAAACAAGAATATCAGCAGACTCAATTAAAGTGATCATTTCGTAAGTTCTAACGTCGATACAATGACCTTGTCAGCAAATACAATTTATCATTGAATGAAATGCTGACTGACGTTTTTCATGCTAATTGTTAGTCCATTATTTATACACTGAATTGACGACGGATTTTTTCGTTATTGCCTGATAATGACAAGGAGTTCACGGCGGGTGTGACCGGTCGGCAGGGGATGCTTACTCCTACACGGCACCTGATCCCAACTCTGATGTTTTGGAGGTCTGTATTTTCTTTGCTCCTAATTTGTATTGTTTTATGGACTTTTAGATTGAATATTGTTCCTTATCTCCATATCTCTATCTTAAAATCCTGCAATGAGTTTATAACTAAATATTCACTTTTCTTGTGTTTTTCTACTAAACCTACAGCAAAATTTATTGAAAACCATCGTGTGCATACTATTGCATACTAGAAGTTTGCGCTAAGTGACGTCAAAATGGTGCTATAGAGACAATAGCAAACATGTAACAATATGGAGTACGAAGAAACTCTATTATTGAATGTAAATCGGGTTCTAATGTAAAATGTCAATATTAGGAAGTTCTAAAAGCTTGGAGTGAAATATTTTGTGTAAATCACAAAGATCTCTCATACTTTTACGAAAGGTCTGTGATTTAGCTGCCAATATCTCTCATAAAACTTAAAGACATTCCTGAAATGTCAAGACTAGAAAAACCATTATATGTAAAATGTGATGTTAAATTCTGTGACACTGTGAATCACTTATACATATATCAGCATCAATCATGTAAGATACATGACGAGATTTCAATGGCTATCTGCTATTGTGCCCTGTTATTAGAGATTGTTCTAACTGACGTACGTATCCGTATCCGTATCGAGATATGAAAGGCATCTCGATCCCGATGTCTCAACAATTTAATACAATTTTCATCTCTGTTTGTGGTTAAATAAGCCACAGTCATGCATTGGAAAATAGCAGATGGCAATTTTTCTATTAAAAATACTTAACTGCTGTAAACCTCTATCATTTCCTATACAAAAATATGTATTAAAAAATAAAAGAAAATGAATTCAAGTATAAAATATTTCATTTTAATTATTTTGTTTTAAAATAAATTCATTTTGTTTCAAAATATTTGTAGGAAATCCCCTTTCTCTTTTTCCTCTCGCCTACTATCAGGATATTTTATTGATATATTCTGTATTTTTCATATACCTTTACACAGTATAACGGTGTAACCCCCCCCCCCCACTGAAATACAAAAAATACATTATCATCAACGCGATTGATAAAACACTGTAGCCGTTTTTAAAGAGACTTTTCAAACTGATTTCATAATTCGCTTCAGGACCGTTACAAGTATTGAGTATATGCGTTGAAGAGCCTGTTTAACTCCCTCCTTTCCCCTCCCCTCACATTGGCGTCAGAAGCAAATTGAAAGTAGGTGGGGTGGGCTAAATGAAAGAGAAAAAATATAAGCCCCGAAAAACCCTCATGCAAAAAAAGTACTTTAACACTTTTGTATGTGTGTGTGTTGGGGGTGGGGTGGGGTGTGAGGGGGTCGAACTTTTTTCATTGCCATTTTTTAACACTACTACTTACTCTTTTTTGACTGCAATACAACATGCCTGTTGAAAGTAAAAAGGGAGCTAATCCTACGCCTGCAACCCCCCCCCCCCCACCCACTCAGTTCCAGCGTCTGTGCCTCACCATGTGCACACACGACATTTGATAACATATTTTGACTATCATTCATTTTATGCTAAGATTAAAATAAATATGGCTCAAAATTTTCAAAATAATACATCTTATTTTGCTAAGTCTACTTGTCCATCGTTCTAATTTTCTTCTCATTTTTATCCAACTCTCTTTTTTATATACCGGTATACACTTTGGCCGACATCGAGATCATTGTGCACAAATTATAGGATTGAAGAGAAGAAACTGCTTCAATGTAGCCAAGAAAAAAATCATTCATTTAAAGAAAAATTACAGTGATGAAATACATGTATCAAAGCATTTCAGAGCTTGCTTTGTTCACTATAAACTCGATCATGTAACTTTCATAAAAAGAAGTTAATATGCAAATAGAAAAGTTTAAGAAAGGAAGATCATCATAACCTAACATTTATTTTTCTCCCCCTTTATCGACAAGTGTTAAATCAATCGAGTACTACATATACTGCGTTTAATCGCAACACTGTCGGAAATTGTACATATTCAATTCTCAATCTCCTTGAAACCGTGGATACGCATAGGCGTCAGAACGGGGGGGGGGGCAATTTCTTGCAAAGACAAACATAATATAGGCATTTAAAAGTGGGGTTTGCCTTTTTTGTTGGTTTTGCTCCCCCTTTCAATTAGTAAGTAATTTGATTCAAGTTTCATCTTTACTGTATGCATATGGTTATAAATAACTCCCAAATTCAACAAAAAGTGGAATTTGCACGATTTTATTTGATCGATATTTTGCTTGCCCTTGCGTAGGCATATGACTCGCCTAATCCACCCAGATTCTTTTCCAAAATCTTATACATGAAAAGAAACTTGACATTATACAATTATGGACGTCGTTTTATCAATCAATAATGGTCGCTTACCTCCTTATCTTGATACTATATGTTCCTGTCAGCTTGAGATAAAAGATAACAAAGTCTGACACATCTGTTTCATATTTGGATATTTTACAAGAAAAAGATGTAAATAATACTCTAACAACCAAGCTTTATGCTAAAAGTTATGACTTTAACTTTTCAATCATCAACTTTTTATACTTATGCAGCAAATTACATGTATCGTCATCACCTGCATACGGAGTATATACCTCTAAGTTTATTCTATACACAAGAGCATGTTCTACGTACATACATGTACAATTCTTTGTAGTAGATTTCACTTTTGGCTTTCCATAAAATTAAAGGTATTCAGATTAAACATAGGTATTCCACTTGACACCATTTTATCTATAAAAAAAAAGTAACATATGGAAGGCACAATTCGTTAACATTGAAGTGAAATTGAATACACTGGATCTTAGCAATGTCAATCGAAAGTAACTGATTAAGTAAGTAACAGGAAGCTTTTATAATATATTATTTCTCTTAATCTACATAAAAATCATTTCATAAAGATACTTTTAAGGAAATGTACTTTCAATGAATAGCACAGCATATGCGAAAGATTTCATAAATTCATTTCAAGAGCTTGGGTGGTCGTGGCAATTTTTAGACTATTTTGATCTCCTTTAGAAGAAGAGCTCCATATAAAGATACAATAAAATGATCAAATTTTAAAATTAAAATTTATGAATTTTTTCTTTGCCAAATGATAGTTGATAGCTTAAGATACCATATCCCAAAATGTAAGGTATATCTGTTCGTTAATAAAAAAATAATTTGTTGACCACCTAGCCTCCTTAAGATCTAGAGAAAAGTACGATAAAGTACTTTCTAACGATTTTTAACATAATTGATAATTTTTTCATGAATAAACTGATTCTCTAGAGAGTCGCACAAATTCCCACAATATTTTTTTAAAAATGCATGTGTCTTCATCGGGATCGGAGACATATTTGTCATGTTGTGATTTATGTAGAATGAAGCGTTACAAGTTTATAAAAGAGAGTAAATTTAGTATATTTTTGACTAGGCCTAATTATCATACAATTTCTCATTTTTCAATTGAATATTATTGAAAACATGAAAATCAGTCATTAGGATCTCTCTTTATTTCAGTCACGCTCGAGATTCATCTCGAAGTTGTCTATTTTGGTTAGCTCCCCTAGATGGTAGAAGTTATCATTGTTTGGGTATATTTTGGCATCAGTATTGACTTAATTCCGTATAATTTAATGAAAAGGATGCTTATACATTTCATCTTTCAGACTTTACACTCATAAAACCAAAAAATTAATGTTGAAATCTTTGTTTTAATTTTTAGGTAAGATAGCTATAATACAGCTCTATAGAGAGATAAATATTTGGCTATCGGTGGTCAATTGTCAGTCAAGCATTAAAAGTATCTATTAGTCACTTTCACTTCTTTTATTCTGTTGGCTTTATATTATCAGTAATGTATCTACTCACTGACTAGGTCTAGGGTTAACAACTTTTCCACCTGAATCAGGTACTACATGATTTTTCATTTTTCCATGTTTTTGTATAATAAATTGTTGAAACCCTACAATTTGTTTTATTTAAGGAAAGTTAACCTCGATCAAGAACAATTATATTTCGGAATGAACCTGGGTAAAAAGGAAAATATTTTAGAGTGTGAATTACAACTCTTATATCTTAAAGGAGTTAAGTTATTGACAAACTAGCCGATGAAACAAGAATATCAGCATTTTTTAGTTCTGCGGTCGATATAATGACCTTGTTAGTAGATGCAATTCATCATTGAGTCAAATAATGACTAATGTCTTCCATACTTATTGTTCATTATTTATACACTGAATTGATGACGGATGATTCTTCCGTTTTTTCCCGATCATGACAAGCAGCACACGGTGACCGGTCAGCATGGGATGTTCACTCCTCCACGGCACCTGATCCTACCTCTAGATGTTTAAATTGGAGGTTAGTGTTTGATCTTCTTTCATTTCGTATTGTTTTATGGACGTTTGAGCTTGAATACAGTTTGTTATCTCCATTTACCTAATTCAACACCCAAAAAAGTACATTGACATACACAAATTACTAATCGCTTTAGTGAATCTAATGCTAATGCTGGTTAACTTAACCAACTAAATCGGGTAGCATATTTATGTCCCTACATGTTAGATAATTATGTCAACATAAAAGATAAAAATATGTCAACATGCAAAATATATAACTATTTTCACGCAACAACAAAAAACATGTATATATAAAAGAAAATAATATCATTGTGTGTATATATATATATATATATAAATCAGGAGCAGAGCCAATGAACTAGAGGTGGGATCATCCCCTGCTGACCGGACACATCAGATAAGAGTGCACCTTGTCATGATCATGAAATTTCGAGAAATTTTGTTGGAAATTCAATGTGATAAAAATGGCCTTACAATCAGGTCCAGTCCAAAGACTATTTCTACCTACGTAGTTATTAATAGCTACGTAGGTATTTAAAGCTACCCAAAGTAGCTATTTTTACCTACTTTCTGCTTTACTTGCATTTTTTAGCCAAATGCAGGAACGGCGCAACATGGTGAGCACACAATTTCTTGATACAGTCACACTGATGATGAATATGACAAAAATTTGGCCAAAAAATGTAAACTTCGTATATTATCAATTTTGCATAGAAACTAATGCAAAATTGCCGATTCAGGAAGAAATCATTTTTTGGCCAAATTTTTGTCGTATTCATCATAAGTGTGACCATATCAAAAAATACGGTGTAAACCATGTTGCGCTGTTTGGTCTTTTGGTCGCAAAATGCAGAAATTATATAAAGTAGGTAAAAATAGCTACTTTTGGTAGCTTTAAATACCTAGGTAGCTATTAATAGCTACGTAGGTAGAAATAGTGTTTGGACTGGACCTGACAATGAGTATGAAAAAGGTCAGTAAGCATCTAGCTTAGTAATAGGTGTAGATTGTATTTGCTGACAAGGTCAGTTGATTGAACATAGAAACTTAATAAATGACAAAAACAGGACTGTTGATATTCTTGTTTTGTTAAATGTTTGTTCAACTTATCTCTTTTTTAAAACTAAAAGGTGTGTGCTCTTGCGCATCAAATCAACTAAGAGATATAAACTCCAATGCAGGTAATGAAGGTATTTTGCTGCGTAAAGAGAGATGGCGATTCAAAAGTTAAAGTCATCACATTGATCATAAAGCTTTATTTTAAAGTTTAATTGACTTTTTTTCCAATAAAATATCCAAAAATGAAATAGGTGTGTCAGACTCTGTGATATCTTTATTATCAAGTTTACTTGATCAATTTATTATCAAGTTAACTTGGATACATTTTGTCGACATAATATTTGAATGCATATAACCATTGTTGATTGATAATACGTCATCGATATATCGAAATGTCGAGTAGATGATTGAAAATACGTCGTCGATATATCGAGTAGATGGCAATAACAGCCTGAGATTTTGCATAAATTCTGCTTCATACGAATGCAAAATTATGTATGCTTATTACGGAACGCAATTGGTAACCACGGGAAATTAAACGGGTTCTTGGAAAACCTGCAACTCAAATACCAGATATATATAATGTCAATCAGAAATCCAAGCATTTTTTCTATCAACTACAAGGTAGTTGTGACACGCTTGCTTGAAGCAGTGGTATAGAGCCCGGTCCTTAGAATGAGATCGAATAAACTGAGGTCACGTGTTACAGAAGATCCTAGCACGAAAAAGATCCCTCAATGCTAAATGGCATTTAGTGCCGAGCATAGGTCAAAATTTGAAGTTCTCTACCGGCAAGTGATGGCGTCTCCATGTGAGGGGAAAATTTTTGAGAGGGACGTTAAAAAACAAACAAGCAAAGTATTTTGTATTTATATAAACAGATTAATTTTGCAAATGACCACAAGGTGTTTTCAAAATATATTTTTAAAATTTTAACCACTCAGGAATTTGCTATTCGACCTATAAATATAGAGGATTTTGTTGGCATTTCCACTAGCTGTACCAATCTCGTTCAATGATGGCTGAGGTTTATATTTATAAGGATGTGATGTCATTAATGGATGCCCTTGACAGCTGATGATCAGCCTCATTTTCAGTTTTACTGTTGCAGACTGGGCGCGTGATTCTACGACCACCGTCAACTACAAAAGAAAATATATCAGATTAAGCATCAAATAACCAATCAGAATTACCAGAGGCCTGTTCAGCAGAGAGAACGTTCGCGAGCGCTCGCCAAAATTACTATTGGAGGTATAAGGAATTTTGGCGAGCGCTCGCTCTGCTGAACAGGCCTCAGATTTAAGCAGGCCGATTGGATTGTAACTATTGAGCAATATTTCGTGCATCATAGTAAAATGGAGCGTATTTACTGAATAAATGAACATTATTTCAATAGTGGTTGCAACCTATGCTTGTTATCGAAATGATTCTCGTCCACTATTGAAATAAGAGAACTTATCTACATTGCGCTGAGTAGCGGCTGATATGCGCCTGTGACGTATAAAGCTTTGTGTAGCGTCTACTTATAAGCTATGAATTGATCTACATAGCATTGAGTAGCGGCTTTCATGAGCGCCTGTGATGTACTTAGTTTTATATAGTGGCTACTTGGCGCTTATTAACTTATCTAACTAGCGTTGAGTAGTGGCTAACTAACGCTTATTTACCTAGCGTTGAGTAGTGGCTACCCAGTGCCTATTATTTACCCAGCATTGAGTAGTGGCTATTGAAAACCCTAGCTTTTATGTAGTAGCTCCCTAGCGCCTTTTATGTACCTGGCGTTGAGTAGTGACTTTAAACAATCTAACGTTGAGTAGCAGCTATAAACTGATCTACGTACTAAGTGTTACGCTGCAGCCTGTAATGTTCACAACGTTACAAAACGGTTTTCTAACGCATTTGATGCTCTCCGGATCCAGGTTTAGAAGATCTTCGCAAACCAGGGCCAAAACGTACGATCCTCTCCCGTTCTGGCCGTTGTTGATGGAGGAGAGAATTCTTCGTAGCTCATTAAAATATTGACCAATGCGAGTATAGCATAGTCGGATGATGAACTTGATCGCGACCTTTCAATATCCATTCTAGTGCAATTGTTTTGTAGAACACTCTTTGATTTTGCTAATACACTGATGTTTGAAGCAGTAAAACGAGCCTTATCCTGCCTCTGATAAAAATCGTGAAATTTCATTGGCCGAGAGCAATACTGCATGAAACGATGTTATGCTGTCTACCCACCTCACATTGCAAATGTGCCCCCTCCACGTGACCTACCCAACATATATTAAAAATTTACCAACCACACATCATCAATATACTGCCTTCACGTGACCCGCAAGGAGCTTCATAACTGACGTCACAATGCGTCTGACGACAACGCACAGTGGATGTAGACCGTCTTGCGTGGACGTTAAGTGAAAGCGGTCTATTGGTACTATCAATATTTAGGGAATAACTATCTCCTAATTTGGTATTTGCGACCGTTAAATAATGCTGATTTAACGGTCGCAAACTGAGTTTTACCGGCGACGCGTAAGCGGAGCCGGTAAAACGGATGTTTGCGACCGTTAAATCAGCATTAACGGACGCAAATACCAAATTAGAAGATCAGTTATTCCCATTCTAATGCAATCCATGCATTTTGTTTGTTGTTTACGTCTTATTTTGATGAATTTTGTTACATGAAAAACGTCACGGAGCATTGTGTTTTTCGTCGCTCTATTATGACGTCACAATGAAAAAGTTTTCACGCTCGTTAATGCTCGTTTTACTGCTTCAAACATCAGTGCATTAGCCGATGAAAACGTATTTTACAAAACAATTGCATTAGAATTAATCTTTTAGAGAACCATCGGCAGGATAAATTCGTTATGTAGACACTTAGAGGGGTAATACGGAAATATGCGGGGTCCTTGAAAAAATGCATATTGGGCTCGGCTTACGCCTCGCCCAATATGGATTTTTTCAAGGACCCCACATATTTCCGTATTACCCCTCTAAGTGTCTACATAACTAATATTAACGAGCGTGAAAGCTTTTCATATTGTGACGTCATAACAGAGCGACGCAAAAATACAATGACGTATTTCATGTAACAAAATTCAACAAAATAAGACGTAAACAACAAACAAAATGCACGGATTGCATTAAATTAAGCATTGAATTCATATTTTGGGATGTCTTCGGTCCTATAACACACCTGGCCGTGCCGACAAATTGAATACCGCGGTATGTTAATTTGTCAGCACGGCCAGGTGTGTTATAGGACCGAAGACATCCCAAAATATGAATTCAATGCTTATATTTACATTCTCTAATTTTCCTTTATCATAATTGTTTATTTTGTTCATGTTTAATGTGAATTTAGCGCCCTTCGGTATTGGTGTGCTTAATAAACGTAATAGCCATTCGTGACGTTGGAAAGCCGTTTGTGACGTTGGAAAGTTAAATAACGCAAATAAACATTGCGAGGAAAAAAATGATAAATTAAATTTTAATGCACATTTGTTGTGATTTTATTTTAATTTTAAAAGGGTAGTTTTTTTTAAAATGAAATTGAGTCAAAACAATACACATTTTTTTGTTCCTAAATATTGAAAATGCATGTAGTTCCTTCTGTGTATTCTAACGCGCGGTGACAAGGTTTCGCGTGTGTTATAGAAATTTGAACGTCGTGGATTTATAATGGATTTCATAAAGAAAATTACACTGAATGTAAATATATGGGAATAACTAAACTTCTAATTTGGTATTGTTGCATATCTGCGGTGATTTTCTTTGATCTTTCTGTGGTGATATATCCCATTTCACATATGCGATAATACTTTCCACGCCCCTTCATATATCACTGCAGTAGACAGAAATCAGGTCAAAATTGTTTTATTGAATTTTGACACTCTCAATGTTAACGTCATCAGACATGCGACAAGTTGCTTACATCATAGATTGCCTTGTATTATTGGTTATTATCGTTTTCATGGGGCGTGGAAATCTCGGGCGGGCCGCGCCCGCGATTTCCACGCCCCATGAAAACGATATAATCAATACAACTCGGCATTTATGCTGGAACCTATACTTTGCAACCGTTAATGCTGATTTAACGATCGCAAACATCCGTTTTACCGGCTCCGCATACGCGTCGCCGGTAAAACTCAGTTTGCAACCGTTAAATCAGCATTAACGGTCGCAAATACCAAATTAGAAGATAGTTATTCCCTAAATCGCAGTTTACAAAATATTCCTTGTATACTGTTGATGTCAATTGTTGCGATGGAAACAAAGCTTCCGACTGACTAAATATGACGTCACAATAGAGAAGCGAAAATATTCAAGATTACGACACTTTTTGTGATCAAGCAGCCACGGGTAGGAGAAAACTTTATGCGGACTCCAGACAGTGGCTTGAGACGCGCGATGGGTTTAGAAAGCCGATAGTGTTTCAGAAAATATAAAAATAATGTACTACGTAGCGGAGGGCTTATTGTGAATTCTACCACGATTATCGAAACATCAAAGGAAACCACCGGACATTATTTAAGTAATGTTTTTAATAGCTGCCCATTTTATACCGTATAAACTGGGTTGGGGCAGTTTACGCTTTATAAACCGCCAAGCGGTTTATAAAAAAGCGTAAACTGTTCCAACCCAGTTTATACCGTATAAAATGGGTAGCTATTAAATTCATTGTTTATAATTTAATTTCCATTCATTTGATGTAAGAAAAAAGATGATTGTTCTAACAAAATGACTTCAACTTGTACAAAATTTTAATGTAACGTCAGGCGGATTGATACGTTTTTGACGTAAGTCATTGTGACGTAGGCAACCCATTTTATACGATATGAAGTAAATTTTTTATCCAATCAAATACAGCGTTACAACCAGAATTAAATTATTCTCCAATAAATCACGAACGTCATCAAAAAATTATCAGATCAGAAACACGTATCAAACTTGAACAATTCAAATGCATGTTTGGCTGTAGAACAAAATACTTGTTTAGACCGCATAGATGTGTCGTCTTTTGCAGTATAAACACTGTAAATTACATCAAGTTGCTGATGAAGGTCGGTTTTTATAGCTAAGCGGGATATTCCACGGACCTCCCTACACATTTAAAAAACGTGATTTTAGTAATGCAGGAACATGATTTTGTTACTGCATCTATTCATTAAAATTAATCAATACATATTCCGAAAAAAAAAATGTAATTTTAAAAGGCTATTTTTAATGCAACAAAAGCTCAAATCGTCTGATTTCCATACACAGGTAAGTAAACAAAATTTCGCTTTGGTGTTAAATGGAACAGTATTATCGAGACATGGTGACCTAATTTGTTTCTCTATAGAGGAAACGATCAGCCGTATTTTAGCATGTTCAGCGATCTTTGTAGAATAGAAATAAAGTCCTAGTTGTCGTGAATAATGCAGGATATAACCTCCTCGGTCTCGAAATGTTGTTTGAAATATATTTACATAGACTGAATATTTTCTCCTTTATTTCTTAAGAAACCCCATTGCGTTCATCACTGCATAAACTACTGTAGGCATGTCGCCTGTACAGATTTCTTAATCAGTGGCTTTCCATCAATGAAACGTATAAAGACGTTCGCATCATTAATTGATACAATAATTAATCTTTACTACTTTAATTGATTATTTAAACAGATATAAATATAAACAATAAAATGTCTTTCTTTGTTTGTTATTACTGGAATGAACGGTCGCAGCTATTGCAGAAAAAAATTACATAGTTTCCGTTCATTCCAGTAATAACAAACAAAGAAAGCATTTTATTGTTTAAATAAAAGCTCGGCTTTTATCTTTCAAATAACATTTCTCGACCTCGCGAGTTATCCTGCAACATTCACGAAAACGCGGACTTTATTTCTTAAATAAATGACACATAATTGAGTGTTCTAAATAAAAGACATAAGGTTCACAAAATACCATAAGATTTCTACAATGATTGATTAAACAATTACGTACACTTTATCAGTATTGATCATGACTGAGTATAGTTTTACATTTACCAACAGTAACGAAGTACTTGGTCTTGTTGAAGATTGCCTTGTAGCCTTGGCGAAATTGCGGGAACCTCCAGGCATAGATTACCGGATTACAAGCACTGTTCATGTACCCGAAACAATACGCCTACAAAACAAAAGATTACACTGCAGTAACAATACGCCTATAAAACAAAGAATTACACTGCAGTAACAATACGCCTATAAACAAAGAATTACACTGCAGTAACAATACGCCTTTAAAACAAAGAATTACATTGCAGTAACAATACGCCTATAAAACAAAGAAATACACTACAGAAACAATACGCCTATAAAACAAAAAATTACACCACACAAACAATACGCCTATAAAACAAAGAATTACATTGCAGAAGCATTACGCCTATAAAACAAAGAATTACACTGCAGAAACATAACGCCTATAAAACAAAGAATTACACTGCAGAAACAATACACCTACAAAAACAAAGAATTACTTTGCAGTAACAATACGCCTATAAAACAAAGAATTACACTGCAGTAACAATACGCCTACAAAACAAAGAATTACACTGCAGTAACAATACGCCTTTAAAACAAAGAATTACATTGCAGTAACAATACGCCTATAAAACAAAGAATTACACTGCAGTAACAATACGCCTACAAAACAAAGAATTACACTGCAGTAACAATACGCCTATAAAACAAAGAATTACACTGCAGTAACAATACGCCTTTAAAACAAAGAATTACATTGCAGTAACAATACGCCTATAAAACAAAGAATAACACTGCAGTAACAATACGCCTACAAAACAAAGAATTACACTGCAGTAACAATACGCCTACAAAACAAAGAATTACATTGCAGTAACAATACGCCTATAAACAAAGGATTACACTGCAGTAACAATACGCCTACAAAACAAAGAATTACACTGCAGTAACAATACGCCTACAAAACAAAGAATTACACTGCAGAAACAATACGCCTATAAAACAAAGAATTACACTGCAATAACAATACGCCTATAAAACAAAGAATTACACTGCAGTAACAATACGCCTATAAAACAAAGAATTACAGTGCAGTAACAATACGCCTATGAAACAAAGAATTTTACTGCAGAAACAATACGACTATAAAACAAGGAATTACACTGCAGTAACAATACGCCTATCAAACAAAGAATTACACTGCAGAAACAATACGCCTATAAAACAAAGAATTACACTGCAGTAACAATACGCCTATAAAACAAAGGATAACACTGCAGTAACAATACGGCTATAAAACAAAGGATTACATTGCAGTAACAATACGCCTATAAAACAAAGGATTACACTGCAGAAACAATACGCCTATAAAACAAAGAATAACACTACAGTAACATTACGCCTATAAAACAAAGGATTACACTGCAGAAACAATACGCCTACAAAACAAAGAATTACACTGCAGTAACAATACGCCTATAAAAAAAAGGATTACACTGCAGTAACAATACGCCTATAAACAAAGGATTACACTGCAGAAACAATACGCCTATAAAACAAAGGATTACACTGCAGAAGCATTACGCCTTTAAAACAAAGAATTACACTGCAGAAACATTACGCCTATAAAACAAAGAATTACACTACAGAAACAATACACCTATAAAACAAAGAATTACACTACAGTAACAATACTACCAAAAAACAAAGAATTACACTGCAGAAACAATACACCTACAAAAAAAAAGAATTACACTGCAGTAAAAATACGCCTATAAAACAAAGAATTACACTGCAGAAACAATACACCTACAAAAAAAAAGAATTACACTGCAGTAAAAATACGCCTATAAAACAAAGAATTACACTGCAGAAACAATACGCCTACAAAACAAAGAATTACACTGCAGTAACAATACGCCTTTAAAACAAAGAATTACATTGCAGTAACAATACGCCTATAAAACAAAGAATTACACTACAGAAACAATACGCCTATAAAACAAAGAATTACACTGCAGAAGTATTACGCCTATAAAACAAAGAATTACACTGCAGAAACAATACACCTACAAAAACAAAGAATTACTTTGCAGTAACAATACGCCTATAAAACAAAGAATTACTCTGCAGTAACAATACGCCTACAAAACAAAGAATTACACTGCAGTAACAATACGCCTTTAAAACAAAGAATTACATTGCAGTAACAATACGCCCATAAAACAAAGAATTATACTGCAGTAACAATACGCCTACAAAACAAAGAATTACACTGCAGTAACAATACGCCTATAAAACAAAGAATTACACTGCAGTAACAATACGCCTATAAAACAAAGGATAACACTGCAGTAACAATACGCCTATAAAACAAAGGATTACACTGCAGTAACAATACGCCTATAAAACAAAGGATTACACTGCAGAAACAATACGCCTATAAAACAAAGAATTACACTACAGTAACATTACGCCTATAAAACAAAGGATTACACTGCAGAAACAATACGCCTATAAAACAAAGAATTACACTGCAGTAACAAACCGCCTATAAAACAAAGCATTACACTGCAGAAACAATACGCCTATAAACAAAGGATTACACTGCAGTAACAATACGCCTATAAAACAAAGAATTACACTGCAGAAACAATACGCCTACAAAACAAAGAATTACACTGCAGTAACAATACGCCTATAAACAAAGGATTACACTGCAGAAACATTACGCCTATAAAACAAAGGATTACACTGCAGAAACAATACGGCTATAAAACAAAGAATTACACTGCAGTAACAATACGCCTATAAAACAAAGAATTACACTGCAGTAACAATACGCCTATAAACAAAGGATTACACTGCAGAAACAATACGCCTATAAAACAAAGAATTACACTGCAGAAACATTACGCCTACAAAACAAAGAATTACACTACAGAAACAATACGCCTACAAAACAAAGAATTACACTACAGAAACTATACGCCTATAAAACAAAGAATTACATTACAGAAACAATACACCTATAAAACAAAGAATTACACTGCAGAAACATTACGCCTATAAAACAAAGAATTACACTGCAGAAACATTACGCCTATAAAACAAAGAATTACACTGCAGAAACAATACGCCTATAAATCAAAGAATTACACTACAGAAACAATACGCCTATAAAACAAAGGATTACACTACAGAAACAATACGCCTATAAAACAAAGGATTCTATTGGTACTGATTTTGGTAGTGATGATGAAATTTGGAAATAATTATTGTTGCAAAATAAGAATTTAATCAACGCATAAAAATTTGTCAGTCGACTTCATACAAAAAAAATTTAGTCGACTAATTTTTTTGTAAAAGATATATCTTGCGTAAAAAAAAAACGATGAAATCTTCCTCTCTCTCTCTCTCTCTCTCTCTCTCTGTCTCAACAATAATTGTTCTTTGTCTTGTCTGCATGCTTCACATAAGAGAATTCCAGGATAATTTTTTCAAGAAAATTCTTCCTAGTTCTTTCAATAAAATCCCATCAAAAATCTGTTACTGATAATAAACTGGGAGTGTCCATATATCATAAAAGTTGCATCACATATTAGCTACACTGTGCGTTTCGAGAAATTGATTAAAAAGAATGTTGAAGCATCTTTTCAAAAATGTAATCATCGTTTGTGCATGAGTTTTTGTGACTCTCCAAATGAAAGGAATTTCAATCGAGATAAGAATTCATAATCCTCTGTTTTGTCAGATTTATCTTTACGTAATGATGCGCAAAAATCTGGATTTAAAACTATATAATCTTACATGATATATTTAAAAAAAAAGAGCGGTTTTCCATAAAATCCAAAATTTAGATTAATAGTTAAGTGAGAACGGGTTAGATTATTATATAATAGAAGAACTGTAAAAGAAAGAAAATCCAGAATTGCCACTTAAGAAAAGTGTCACGGTATACAAAATTACTTTTTCGGGTTTAATATAAATTCTGTGTAAATTGACTTTTTCAGATTTTGTGTTATTTGTATAATTAAAAAAATATTTTAGCAAATATCATTAATTATATATAAATTATTATAATAAACTCAGCCTAAAGACATTACAGTATATAGTCGGGCACGTCGTAATCTAAGCGCTCATTGACGAATAACCATGGTCGTAATTTTTCCCGAGAAAAGAACAGGTACTTGTTCTTAAAATTCACGTATTTCAAGCTCCACTCAGATAGGTGTATGTATCTCGTATTTTAAGCTTAACTTATAGATAGGTCTATCAGGCCGTCTGTATCTTAATGTCTTAAATTAGTTTAATCGTTATAATAATTGCTTAGTCTTCGTCAAATTATTTCAGTCAATTGTCAGAATTCCTGATTTAGTGAATTAGTGATGCAAAATCGAGTTTCACCGACAATTATTTATCAACTCAGAAAAAAACTCGGAAGATTTAGATTTCAACTTAATTACTAAAAACAAACAAACAAACACAAACCAATGCAGCGTCAAATAAACAAATATCGTATATATTATCTGGAACATCATTTTTGTGATTGTTTAAATTCTGTTTGAAAGTATTTTTGGGACCTTACATGTCATAGATACAAAATGACTTACCATTGGGTTGAAATAATTCGGAATGCCACTGTGTTTTTCCATTACGAAAGTTGCGTGGTTCGTGTACACCATGTATGGTAACCAGGACAACGAGAAACACGCAATGACAATCACTAAGGTCAAGGCCACACCTTTTTCACTTTGGGTTTGAACTCCCTCGTTTGGAGCAATGGTCAGTTGACGTTGGACAATGGCATGACGTCTTATGTACAAGAATATACAAATATAACAAAAGACAAGTACAACGAGAGGAATAAATACATTAAATATTTGGTTAGCGATATGTAAATAAAAACTGGCATTCCCAGGCACGGGATATTTTGGTCCACACTGAATGGTTTTCTCCTTAAATATAGGACCGGAAATGACGGTGGCGGTACTGAACATCGCGGCGTAAGTCCATGCAATACCTATCATTATAAAGCAAGATCTCACCGACACCGGGGAGTGAAGGTCATTGTTCACGACGAGCCGCCGTACACAGGTAAACTTGTGGATACTTATGTACATCAACGTATGGATAGAGGTAACCAAAGAGAGTGTTACAAAGAACGAGTTAATTTTACACAGAAAAAGCGGTATATCCCAGCATTCCATGTAAGCGGAATGAATTGAAAACGGAATAACCATTGCCACCAAAAGGTCGGCGATGGCCAAGTTTAGCAGGAAGAAGTTTGTTGTTTGGGTGGAACTGCGCATGTTTGGGTTTTTCACAATAACCCAGATGACCATCGTATTGCCGACCAGATCTCCCGCCATAATTAACGAGAGCCACACAATGACAAACGCCGTGAATGAAGAGGAAAAGTGATCGTGCACGTCCGTGCCATTACAAAACACGTGCACGTTATAATGTGGTGAGGTGTTTGTCCGCGTGACTGTAAGATTCGATGACATTTTTCCACAGTTCCTTAAAGAAGTAAAATAACCCGTGCAATTATTATAACCGGGGTATGCCTATTTTCCTTTTTCATTGGAGTGGCTCGAACTATTTTTTTCCGTCGTCCTCATCAAAGTCCGGACCTCCGTCTTTCCGTCCTTAATGCTTCCGTTCCTTCCGTCCTTTATTCCTCTGTTCCTCCGACGATGTGCTTTAAATTCACTCCATAAATTTTAGAGGGCAAATGCTTTTGCATGCATTTTTTTTTTTTTTGCTTTGACTTTACTGTCTTAGTCACGGTGTTAAGCAATGTAAGTCAATGCCAGTTTCACGGTAGGTATGATGTTAACATTGCAGTATGAGTTGTTTCCAGTTCCAATGTCGACTTCTGCTGTATATTTTACATACATGTAGCATTCTTGACAGTGGCGAGGGGATACTCACTGGAATAAAAACTGTTGGTCCTTTTTATTTGTCCAAGTTAATTATACATGTACTTTTTAGACAAAATCTGTTTTATTTGTCTGACTTACCGATAGGTAAAACCTTAATTGGTGGCCATCAAAAACTTTTATACATGTAAACCTACAAAAAATTAAGATTTTTTTTTAAATAATTAAATATCAAATTTTAACTATTTTTATTTTTTTCACCCTTTCTTGCAAAACCCCTCTACTTACGACTCAACGAATTTTCGAACAGAAATAGTCATTCGATTTGCGTAAATCCAACTACATGAGAAAAAAATCCAAATTTTTCATTGACATTCACAGAAATTAAATAAAACATACTTTGTCTTATCAGTGTTAAAACGGAAATTCCAAGTTTAAACATCCTCTTCGGGCGTTCCTCTAGTGAAAGTGCAGCACAGTTATACCAAGTTTTTATAGTTAATTCACAAACTGGAATGGAATAATGCCAAACGTTCGAATTCATTTAAAGTGACGAACGATATGCCTGTAAAGCATGCAATCCTTCTGTTAAATGTGTCTAAACGGGGGGTCAAGTTAAATCAATAATTGATGATCCCCCAGTGAAATAACTACATGAAATAAGTGCAAGAATGTCCCCTACCATAGAAGAAATGTAATAGAATTTGAGCTTAAAGGACATGCATCTTGGGAATATAAAATTCTAAATTTTCGTCCGGAAAGGGACTGTAAAATTCCGAAGTTAAAAATCGGTGTTGACGGGAACTCAATTATACATTTCTTCGATATCCGTTGTCAACATGGTCAAGTGCATCTGGGAATATTATATTCTAACTGCCACGAATTTTATTTATTTTATTTGCATGTACTGTTCTTATCAATTTTTCAAGATATAGATAACGGTATGTGATGAAAAGAATGACAGCTAGAAAATTATTATTAGTGACAGGTTATTATTTTCCAACGGTTCAGGCGCGGATCAAAAAACTTGTTTTATAACATGTGTATAGGTATCTGTGCCTTACCAAGAGGAGCTCCAAATTATCAAGCATTGCAGTAAAGCATCACAATCTGTATACCGATAACACTGACAGCAAATAATAAATCGGGAATTCCACACGCTCTGCAGATTTCTCTCTCCTAAAGATGAATGTTTTTGAGTGCAGTAAAAGCAAGAAGATCAGTGACCTAAATATTTTTTTTAAAGTGGTACAGAGAAAGTTACGGTGGCTGGTACAGGACATGGTATAATTAACATATTTTTTTATTGATTCGTGGCCACGAATTTTATTTATTTTATTTCGTGGCCACGAAATAAAAATTCGTGATCACGAAATATAAAACTCGTGGCCACGAAATAAAATTCATAGAAACGAAATGAAATTCAAAGAAATGAAATAAAATTCGTAGAAACGAAATAAAAATTCGTGACCACAAAATAAAAAAATCGTAGAAACGAAATAAAATTCAAAGAAATGAAATAAAATTCGTAGAAACGAAATAAAATTCAAAGAAACGAAATAAAATTTCGTGACCACAAAATAAAATTTCTCAATGCAAACAACTCTTCTCCTTCAGGAGTACTACTGATTCATTGTGATATTTGGTTAGGACATCATTTTGGTTGAAGTTTCATTCAACTGCCCTAAATCCCAGAATAATCTCATATTTCAAGTCAAATTTTGATGACATATCACTCACAGACACCGGAAGCGGAGGACCACAACTCTGTGTATTTGCTTCTTCAGCTTTTTATTTTGATGGCTAATTCAATTCACTTGACTATGAGAAAAGCATCCTCACAATGTCAAGGGTTTTTGTGGAATTCCGAAATCACACACACTTGACATTTTTAGGATGTGAGAAAGGGCAATTAAGGTTTAAGAGAATGGTGATGTATCTATAATTAAAGTTTAACCGAAAGTCTTGTATAAAACTTACTGGTCATTTTTTTATGATGTACATCACTTTGTAAGAATATGTATCTGAGTGTAATATTTACAGGCTTCAGAAAATTTTCATTCTTTCTTTTCAACTTTATTTCGCTTTGGAAATTTTGTATTCTATTCCGAACATCTTAGATTGGGAAAGTTCGTCTTTTATTCTCTGTATCTTAAAGCAATATGAGCTGCATTTTTGAAAATTTTATTTTGCTGGTAAAATGTGTTAAAATGGTTAATCTGTATGTAATCTAAACCCTTATTATAAAAAAAAAAACGAAATAAAGTTTTAAATGTTTCAGAAGAAATATATCTGTACAACCGAATATACAGTATTATATAAGAAATCATTATTGTTCAGGACGACAATAATTCAATTTTGCTTCAATCAAAGCTTATAAAAAGTTCTTCCATAGCAATATGAACAACAGAAGTTTATTAACGTTCTGTTTTTCTGTCATTGAAATAATTAATTACAAATTTGAATATTTCTTTCCGAAGTCAAACATGCAGCTCATATTGCTTTAGAATTAACTTCTGGGAGTTTGAAATACGTTATAATCCTATAGCTTTGAACTTTTTAAGTTTCGGGGGTATATATAGTTTCTGTCCTGTCCGTCTGTACGCCCATCTGTCTGTCTGTTCGTCCGCAAAAATTTAACCTTGCCCAAAACTTTTGACTGGATTGGACTATATTGTTTTCATATTTCGTAGGTTCAATCCTTCTGTCAAGACCTTTTTTTGGGTACCACCAAATTTGACCTCTAGAACTTATCTTTGGATTTTAACACACTTTTAAATCAAAATTCCAAACTTTTACTTTGGCAATAATAACTTTTGAACGGTTGATTATAGGACTTTAATTCATCCTTCTTATACATGTTATATGCTTTCTTTGTGAAAAGACCTTTCATCGGATACCAGCAACCTTGTTCTTTTGATCTTGACCTTGGAGTTTGACCTAATTTTTAAAAATTTTAATCTTGATCATAACGTTTGAACGGTAAGAGCTAGGGCTTTCATACTTCTCGTATGTAATCCTTGTGACATTTTGGGTAAAGTCCAACGTTAAATGGCGTTTAGTTCCGGACTCTTCAAGTCTCCCTATAATTGTTAATTAAAAAAGGGGGGTCTTCGACGCTAAAATCTTATTACACATTCGGGTTTATTTTTCAGAGCTTGCGGGAAATTAAGACCCAAGAATATGCAACTGGTCCTTTTGTGCATGCGTTTTTTCATTTTAAGTAAATTGATTTAGGCATGACTCGGTATACTAGTAAATCTCTTACATTTAGAAAACTGTCAGGGAAAAGATGATTTGATAACCTTTTGTGTCGAATATCAAATCTTGAAAGTCTTGTTGAAATTTTTTTCACTAAAATATCCAAAGAAAAAAGTAACAGGAATAGAACACAGGCTGAAACAAACAAGATGGCATATATTTATTTTCTTCTTAAAAAATTACATAAAAAAGTTCAGTCATTGAAAATTCAACTGACATACATGTATCCAAGAAAATTTTTGAAAAAAAAAATAGTTCACTCAAGAAAAGAAAAACATCCGACACATACACTCATAATGAATTCATTATGAGCTGCACACAAATAACTAATTATTCTTTCAACAGTTACAGAAAGAAAGGAATTTGAATTTAGGAGGGCAATCTCTCATACAACAAAAGACAGACCTCCCACTTACAACAAATCAAAACATGATGTAGTTATAATTGTAGTGCATCACTTCATAAGAACAGGGAATTTAGTTACAGGGTGCAGAATTATACCAATCATTTTACAACATATAAAAGGGATACACATGTTTAACAACTTTAAAAAAAATATATCACAGAATATTTATTTACAAAACGAAAAATACTACCTTTATTTGTATATGGTCTACATTTTATAAAAAAAATAATACTGATTAGTCCTGAACATTGAGAGTTTGAGCTTTTTTTTTTATTCACACTCCACTCATTTTCATTTCCTAGAGAGATGACATTAGATTCACAAGGCAGTTTCAATATAAAAGTAACCTATAATGCAATGCAAAAATTACAATGATGTGCAGAATACATAGATGGGCCAATTTCATGGACCCTAAACCAGTTATCAGTAGACTTAGCATTAACATCAGATATCACAGACAAGGAAAAAATAGCATTCCTGAAAAAACAATCAATTTACAAAAAATGTTTTTGTATCCCAATGACCAGCTCCTTGGAGTGAACAAATTATAGACGTAGTGTAACTACTTATGCATTATTCAATATTTAAGGTACCGTATAAAACATTGAGCTTCCAAAAACAATAAAGAATGAACTGAGGCCAACATTAAAATAATTTTTGTTTGCCAACTTACAATTCAGGATTTTAAAAAAATGGTTCGGTTTTAGATGAGTAATTTTTTTAAAGGAAAAAATCAATTAAATGTTGAATATTTATTTTCCGGGTGGCATAAAAAGAGGTTTCATGCTTCCTGAACGTCTGAGTCAAGCAAATTTTTACCAGTCGGTCGGTAGTGGGCACCCAAAACATTTTTTTTAAGATGGCCATATATAAGTGACATCATATTCAGTGTTTACTGGACTTGACTCTATAGATAAGTGACGTCATAATAAGAGTTTACTGGATTTTACTCTCCAGAACCTCCTCCAGTTTGTTGATCTGGTTGAAGGGATTACATGGAGGGACAGTGGTCACCATCTTAGACATCTGAGAGTCCCGCTTGTGGTTTGAGTTATTGGGGGATATTGGCATTGATCTAAAAATAGAGCACTGAGAGTGAGGCTTTGACTCAGCAGATACATATGACAGATAATTAGTGTAAGGCTTTGAAATACAAAGAAAACTGAGAGTGAGGCTCTGGCACAAAAATACACTCTGGGGTTTGAAATAGACCTAATTTGATTTTTTTTACCCTAAACTTTATTTATTTAAACAATTACTAGGAAATTATTGCTGATTTGAATATTTTTACCTTCCTTCATAGTAAATATAGTTTAACTCTAACTAGAAAGAACATTCATTTTCAAAAATCTTTTAGATTTTAAAGTAATTTACGAATTTCTTCTAAATGATTATACTGTTATATGTATCTTCCAATATAAAACATTGCCTTTCTTATACTAACAAAAACTTATGAGCTGTTAAAATGCTGTACATTAATTACTTACTTATGAACCGTTGACGTGGTGCTCTGAGCATTAATTACTTACTTATGAACCATTGACGTGGTGCTCTGAGCATTAATTACTTACTTATGAACCGTTGACGTGGTGCTCTGAGCATTAATTACTTTCATAGAGTGAGCTGGAGCATACACTCCCTGCCACAGAGTGCAGCCCTGGTAACCTGGGATGTTTGGACGACTGAAAAGAAATCAAAGAATTAAATAAGAATGGAATGTTAAATTTGTGTATTACTCAGTATAATTTATGTAAAACTTGTTTTTTATATTAGGAATATAAATTCCTTGGGATATAGATATTAAGAACTGTAACAATTTCTTTATGTATTTGTTGAACTTTAATTTCCATGTTGACAACCATTCTCAGTTAATATAATTTGGATTTTAAACAATTCAAAGTTCTAGGAGAGAAAACACATAAAGATCTTGACATAATTCTAGAAGAATTTTATTTTTCAAGAAAAATTTTCAAGTTTTATCTCTATAAGAACTTTATATTGTTGACATCTTGTGTATTTTGTGAAGAAAAAAAAAACCAGACTCATATATTACTTTTGTAAAAATGAGTAAAAGTGAGACTGAGATCAAAATTGAGCTCATCTAAGTTTTATGGCCCTGGATCCAGGTCATTAGAACCAGTCCAGCTTTCTGTACTCACTGTCCGGTCTCACTGTATCTGGGAATGTTCACTCTCTTGATGGTGTAAGGATTGAAAGGTTCTCTGGCATTGTCTTTCTCATCTAAGTTATCTGCTCCTACACAGCCACTGAAATATACACACATAACCACTATAATATATACACAACCACTGAAATATGCACACAACTTCTGAAATATATACGAAACCACTGAAATATACACACAACACCACTGAAATATACACACAACACCACTGAAATATACATACAACGCCACTGATTTAAAGACACAACTAAAATATACATACAATGCCATTGATACATAGACACAACCACTGAAATACACACAACACCACTGAAATATACACACAACACCACTGAAATATACATACAACGCCACTGATACAAAGACACAACTGAAATATACATACAATGCCATTGATACATAGACACAACCACTGAAATACACACAACACCACTGAAATATACACACAACACCACTGAAATATACACAAAAATGGACAAAATCACTGAAATATATACACAACCACTGAAATATACACACAACCATTGAAATTTGCACTTAACCACTGAAATATACATGCATGTACATACAACACCATGGAAATAAACACACAACCACTGAAATATACACAAAACCACTTAAATATACATAAAACCACTGAAATATATCCACAACCACTAATATATACACTGAAATATAAACAACACCATTGAAAAATATAATATATACAACACCACTGAAATATACACATAACCACTACAATATAAACACAACCACTGAAATATACATACAATTAACACCAGTAAAAAACACACAGCCACTGAAATATACACACAACCAATGAAATAAACATGCACATAACCACTGAAATTCATACAATTAACTAATGTAATCAACACAATGTGTGAGTATACAATCAAATCTAATTATCTGAAAGTCAATCAGATCAAAGATGAACATAATCCTGGCGCTAGGTTAAACATACAGGTATTTAAAAAAATTATATGTTTAATATCTCAACTACCTGTAATATCATAAATCTGCATTATATCGTAAATCTAACTTACAAGTATATTTAACTTGCTTATATGTAAATCATCTTCGCTAGCCAAGGGTTTTCGTCCGTAAAGCTAGCTTACATTTAAATTGCTTATCTGTAACTAGGTGTACATGTCAGCTGTGTATCCGACTTACCTGTAGTTAGGTATATGTTGAGTTCTAGGACAAGGGCTTGAGCTGCAAAGGAACATAAAATTACATGTTAATGGTTTTTCCCCTGCATTTCTGCATTTAATTAAAAATATAATGTGCTGTTTATTACATGTAAGATCCTACTCACAAATTGATTGGTCCTTCTTTATAATAGCCACGCCTCCTTTGAAACCAATCCCATGATCTTCCGGTGCCCTAAAAAGATCATTGAACAGATTTTTTTTTAATTTATCTTCCATTCTGTATAGCTACAAATCATGTTCACACATTTTCATGTTCATTCCTGACCGCGCGTTCATGGGTCTATACTCTTTTTTGTTTACAATAAGTTTAACTTAATCAAAAAATTATTGCTGCCGTGTCTGACCTGCGGGGTCGTACTGTATAAGGAATATTTTTGCCCCATCTTAATTTTTCAGACTTGAAAACATTTTTCCCCATGTTAGATACATCAAGTCATGTAACTTAATAACCGCCACTCCTTAGATGCAAGGTCATGATATTAACCTATAAAGGTTACAAGGTCATGATATTAACCTATAAAGGTTACAAGGTCATGTACCCTGGTAATTAACCAACAAAGGTTACACATTTTCGTCTTTTGTTATTTTAACTCTTTCATGCTTGCAAACAATTTTTTGTGAAAGAAATCATCCCTGTGCCGCAGGGTCATATCTTTTGTTACGTTACCTATAATTTACCCACATGATCCTTGAGTATAGCAGGGTCGAATCTTTTGTTTACGTTACGTGTAATTTAACCGCCACTCCTGCTATTCCTGTGCCGCGAGGTCGTATATTTTGTTTACGTTACGTGTAATTAACCTGCAATTCCTGTGCACTGGGGTCGTTTCTTTGTTTACATTACGTGCCTTTACTGTGCTGCAGGTCGTATCTTTTGTTTATACGTTACGTGTAGTTTACCCGCTATTCATGCGCCGCAGGGTCGTATCTTTTATTTACGTTACGTGTAAGTAACCTGCTATTCCTGTGCCGAAGGGTCGTATCTCTTGTTTACGTTACGTGTAATTTACCTGCCATTCTTGAGCCGCGGGGTCGTATCTTTTGTTTACGTTACGTTTTATTTACCTGCCATTCTTGAGCTGCGGGGTCGTATCTTTTTAGGGTGTAGGTCTGTGATATCATGTCCGGCCTTTCCTCTAGGGTACTGACAGGTGCCCATTGTTTTGGGGGAAGCATGTTGTCCCACGGTACCTCCTCGTATGACCTAAATAGAGAAATGAATTAGAACTTATAGTATACAAAGTATATATAAAATCAAAATTTTACTGAATCTAATGTAAATTACATTCACCTATGATCTGAGAAGAAAAGGATGTGTGATCTAAATGAATAACTAATTTTAAACATATCACAGAACGTGATTTTGTTTGTCATAATTATCATGATTATAGAAATGACAATTTATTTAAAAATAATGAAAAATTATTATATTTCAGCATAAACTGACTTTATGAGACCCATTATGGATGAGAGGTATTTAGTCTTACAGAAACACGTGGATTTTAATTGTGTCACTTGGAAACCACCCGTTTTAATTGTATTTTTCTGTATCGGTGTTCTATGAAATTTTTGACATTTATTTTCCTTAATTGTTCAAAAATAATTAAATTCATCAATTTTAACCCTAACTTTTTTTTCGTTTTTTCGGAAGTTATCAATTTTAGTACCTATTCTTTGGGGAAAATTGTTTGCAATTATACATAAAGCTTGAGTACCATAGCACCTAAGTAAATCATGATATCGGTAGGTGAATAAATCATGATATCGGTAGAAGATTAAATCATGATATCGGTAGAAGATTAAATTATGATATCGGTAGGTGAATTAGTATGATATCGGTAGAAGATTAAATCATGATATCGGTAGAAGATTAAATCATGATATCGGTAGAAGATTAAATCATGATATCGGTATGTGAATAAATCTTGATATTGGCAGGTGAATAAATCATGACATCGATAGGTGAAAACTTACTTCTGCGTGGAGGCGCCGTACATAAACTTCAGGGCGAGATGGTCTCTTCCGTCCCTGCTCTGTTCTGACGGAGGCTTGGGGACAAATGCTGACTGAAAAAAGACACAAAGACAATGGAAAGGAAAATAATTAAATGAAAAACAGCTATTTTTTTCTCTCAGATGAATTTTTCTGTAATGGATATTTTATTTCTATTTTACCAGAAGACATGAAGTAAAAATAATGACATTGGAGAAATCTAATTAATAAACGATACGTTGCATGAGATAAATCTCCCCCGCACCCAATGAACCCAAAATTCTTAAATTTCTTTTTAAGTTTTATTCATTTTTATATTTCACAAATACCAAAGCTTTAAAATTTGTTGTTTTACGGGGGGAGGGGGGGGGGGTCTTTACAATGCAAAAACCAACGAAAATTGTCTTTTTTAAATACCAATATCATATGAGGTTACAAATATAAAGAAAAGATACTTTATCAATCTTATACGCTCAATTCTAAATCATAAGTTAAACATACTAAAAAATTAAAGGGTTATTTTCCATTTTCTGCACAACTGGTGATGTTTACAGCTTTTTTACCAGTGGGTGCAATTTTCTACCCCCTTTATGAAAAAAGTTGTACAAAACAGTAATTTACATTTTAATGTCCGTTTTACAATTAATATGAACTTTTTTTTGCATTCAAACAAGTTTTAATTTTCCAAAATTTTATCTATACTGGTGCAATTTTTTTCAATCAAAAACAGCAACCAAAAAAATGCAAAAAATTTTAAGAGTGATAGCCCAATACCCAACAGCTGTGTGATTTTTCCCAAACGTCAGTCTTTTAAATAAAACTTTGACAACATTTCTGTCCCCGATCTCTTAACGCTGAAGAACGGAAAATAAATCGCTCAATTCAGAGAATCGCGATTTGAGGTGACCTCCCCCCTTTCTCTGTTTTAATTAATCTTCTCCTACAAACTTTAAGTGCCCTCTCCCTCCTCTCTCTGTTTTAATTGATCTTCTCCTACAAACTTTAAGGTGCCCTCTCCCCCTCTGTCCGTTTTAATTTATCTTCTCCTTCAAACTTTAAGGTGGCCATCTCCCTCCTCTTTCTGTTTTAATTAATCTTTAAGGTGCCCTCTCTCTCTCTTCTCTCTGTTTTAATCAATCTTCTCCTACAAACTTTAAGGTGCCCTCTCCCTCCTCTCTCTGTTTTAATTAATCTTCTCCTACAAACTTTAAGGTGCCCTCTCCCTCCTCTCTCTCTTTTAATCTTCTACAAACTTTAAGGTAGCGTGTTTTCTTGATTCACTGTTTCTTGGTTCACATTCAAACTCACAATAACATGAGGAGGGTGAGATTGTCCCGTCATGTTGTAAATGTTGAATTTACACGGTACTAAATTCAAATTTTACCACATGACAGTTCCCTATGTTAATATCCGTTAGTTGTGCTCTTAATGGAAAGTCAGGAAGTGTAGGGGGAAAAGGGGGTATATCATTAAATTAGATACTACATGTAACTATTATTTAAATTACATTTTTAAAAAATATAATTTACCATTGATGGTTATTTTTTTTTTTTTTACATATACTGCGAAATTTAAAATTTTGCTGTATAAGGACTAGGGCTGGGTATTGGCCCGAGATTTCGTATTGCGATATATTGCGATATTTTTAACTGTATTGCGATATGTATTGCAATATTTTCAAAATAAAAATGGCATTTTCTGTTTTTACATTAATTTACATGCAGAATTAACTATGATAAGTAACCAGCACGGAAAAAAAAATCTTGTTGATTTCATTTAAGTTATGCTCTGAAATGTTCCCACAAAACAACTTCTGTCTTACTCTTTGGCTTAATAACAAACTTTCACAAGTCCTTTTTTATATTTAATCATTTTAATGACAAAATTCCTTAATCTTAGCATATTGCCAATATATCGATATTTCAAAATCGTATTGCGATACGATATTTTTTGTCATTGTATTGCAATATATTGAAATATCGATATTATTGCCCAGCCCTAATAAGGACTTTCTGTCACGATGGAATTTTTCGGGTGTAAATTTAATCAATCCGATGTGCAATTCGAGTTAGACAAAAAAAAAGTGTGTCAGTCATCTGCTGTATCACTGGAGGACAAACATACTGTGAACAATTTAAAATTCTTGTGTTTAAAAATGTACCTTATTGAAACTCCCATCCTGCCAAAGTATCAAAATAACATTACAATATTTATTTGCAATTTGGATTGTTGGTAATATTTAAGTTTTAAATAACACGGCAAAGAAGTAACTTTCTTTTTGAATTCTTTCAATTTTTAAACGCATTATTCACGTGTTTGATCATCGCCTCTCTTTAATCTACACCAATACGTTTGATAAGGCCTAAAATTAAAAAAAAATGTTTGTTTGCAGTTGCCTACACCCACTGAAATGCACCCGACCCAAACTTTTTTTAGCCATTTTGTAATAATATTTTTTTCAATTTTTCAGGATACTGAAACCGCTTCATTTTCAATTTTTGACTTTTGTTTTTATCAATCAGTGGTTTATAACAAGAGTGGGGCTTATTTATGTTTAGTAGGCCAATGAAAAGCTCTCATATTTGTTATCTAACAGAAATCTGAAAACAATTTTTTTTTTCAAAAAAAAAAAAAAAAAAAAAAAGAATGCCTACCTACCTACCCAATCTAAGAATTATAGGTCGGCAACTGCGAACAAAGAATGTTTACGCTTGGCCTAAAGGTTATGTAATCATACGTCTATATGTACAATATAATGACTATTTTTTTGGTCGGTGCTTTTTACCTTTGACCTCCATTTCGTTGTCTCCGGGGGGTCCTTGCGGGGGTCATAATCACTGGTCCACCCTGAAAGACAAAAATTCTATATCACATATCATGGGCGTCAGATGCAAATTGAAAGTAGGGGGGGGGGGCTTATCGAAAGTGGGAAAGGGGGAGGGGCTAAACCAACAAAAAAGCTAAATCCCAATTTCCAATGCCTATATAATGTCTATTTTTAAGAAAAAAAAAGGGGCCAGCTTCCTCCCCCCCCCCCCCCCCGGTTCCGACGCCTTTGCATATGGGAGTTAGAAGCAAATTGAAAGTAACGGGGGGGGGGGGTAAACAACAAAAAAAAGGTAAATCCCTATTTTTAATGCATATTATGTCTATTTTTGCAAAAAAAAAAAAAAAAAAAACACCTAGCCCCCCCCCCCCCCCCCTCCCGGTGATGCAAATCGGATATCTACAGAATTATTTAAAGAATGAAGCCTATGTAAACCAGTATGTTATACGATATAACATAACTTGGGGCAGTTTATGCTTAAAGCGTAAAGTATCCCTAGTCATGTTACATGTACTGTACAACATAGGTTAAAATAAGCTTCATTCTATATAATTTAATTTCAGTGTACACAATAAGACAATTTTTCCTCCAAAAATGGCTTCAAAGTGAGCATATTCTAAAAGTTCAAATTTTGATCTACAAATAAAAAATGTTCAATCGATATGGGTGACAAAAAATGTGGCCCTCTCCTTTTTTAGCCTCTCTAAAAATATCAGATTCTACATTATTGCAGCTGAGAAAAAGCTGTCCGAGTCTCGATTTATATACATATCGTTGATTGATTGATTGTACATGTATGTTGTTTAACGTCCCTCTCAAGAATTGTTTACGTTGAGACGTCACAACTTGCCGGTGGAGGGCTACAAATTTTGTCCTATGCTCGGCATTGAGGGCCTTTGAGCAGTGAGGGATCTTTTTCGTGCCAGCCCCTACTGCGACGGGACAGGACCTCGGTTTATACGGTCTCACCCGAAGGTCCCTACATATCGTTGAAGCAGTTGGGGATTTTTTTTTTAAGTCCGGTCGTCCGTTTAATACCTATGACAATGTACTCTTTATTTATCTAAAGAGATAATCAAGACCTTTAAATGATTTTTTGTTTGTAAAACAATGAACGTCTTGTTAAATTTAGACAGGTCGATTACATTGCTTCAGATCAAATGACCGAAGTGTTTAATTAGCACAAAAAAGTTTTCAAAAGGATAAAATTTCTGACAAAATATCGATCACAGAATGTTGCCCCATACAGAAAGAATTACACCATGAATTTATTGTATTTAATATTTATAAATTTATATATATGTAACGAAATAAAAATACAAAATGTTGAAAAGAATATCAGGTATCCAATTTACTCATATGATTTTCTTAAAAAATATATATATTTGTTTACTTATATACGTGTATAACGAGGTCAAAATGGGGGGGGGGGGGAGAGAGACATTAAATTTTTAACTTCAAGTTCATCTTGAAATTTTATCTTAAAATTACTTTCTAGTGTACATATACCGATATATTTGAAAAATAAATTAATGTTCTATATTTAAAGTTCACTTTAATTACCAAAAAAAAGAAAGAAAGAAAGAAAGAAAGAAGAAAAATATTAATTTAGAACTTTTTAAAAAAAGATAAAGGTATATAACTGAAATTGAGCATTTGAACTTTTCGGTAAGGGGGGGGGGGGGGGGGTCACCTTTATCCCGTAGCAGCCAAAGAGTCGAAGAGGGATCACCCCAACCCGGGAACCCCTCAAACCCCAACCCCCACCCCATATAGTGCACCACTGTCTCTCTTAACTTTTATATTTTGAAAATCACCAGCATAATACTTCAAGTTCGATTCAAATGTATTATCTGATAATCTAGGATAAAACAAGCTAAAGGTGACTGTTGAATCGATTATATATTTCTCTACCTTTAAATTTCCAAATTTCTAATAACTGCCTATTGTATGGTAATTAATGCCAATATCCCACTGAATAGAAAAAAGTTCTGGTCTATTTATCTAAGTGTAAGTATACAGATAGATATATAGGTAGATAAGTACTTGTGCTGTAGAAACTTTCCAATAGAATACACGTAAGAAAAGTTTACCTTCGCTAATTAACGACCGTGTTGAATTTTGTTTTATTTGAATGCTAAATTTTAATATCGATCTTTCATTGATCAATTAAACGTCAAATTCTATAGACAAGTACCCATATTTAATACACCTTAATTTGTTTTAACATTTGAGGTATAAGAAGTAGACACTATGATACTTCCCAGGGGTGGGGGAAGGGGTAAGGGGCACAGGTGCTTGTGAACAGTCCGCGTTGACTGAATATCTGTATATAGACCCCGGGGTGTAGATTGATTTTAGAATTTGATTTCATAAAAAATTTTCCTAGTGCACGCATGCAATATATTCAGTTAAAAATCCAAAATAATTGTCATGCAATAAATTGGATTTCATACTCGCGCTATCAAAATTACCGGTTAATTAATTTAGTTCAGACTTAAAAAAAAATGACAAAGCAACATACTAAGTAAGCTAAGAGGATTCTACACTGCAATACACATACATGTACTTGTAACATGTATAATGACCATGTATTTTTACCAATTTTTTTTCCAAAGAGACTTTAGGCCTTTGCTTTTTTCTTGTCTGCATACAAAGGAGAGAAAGGGGCGGGAACTTGCAAGGTCACAAGGTCAAAATTGGGTCATTTGTACGCTGTATACATATAGAAATTCACTTATAAATAAATACATCAGTTTCTCTTTTACCGTACTTCGGAGTTCTCCAATTTTATGCTGAAAACTCTATTAATCTACTTTGTAGTTTTCCTTTCAATCACTCGCATGTTTTTGTTTGTTTGTTTGTTTGTTTTTTTTTTTTTTTTTGGTCTATTTATCTACATAAAGGTATATAGGTAAACAGTGGTAAATAAAAAGACGTAAAGTTTGTGTACGAAGTATCTGATCATTATTTTTCATTATTATATTATGTGTACTTAAACAGAATAAATAAGATAAAATTAATTGGGTTATTGATCAATGTTTAGTTATTTCCTTGATACTATCGTACTCTAAGAGGCACTGCGTGGCATATATATAGTAAATATATATCATTAAAAAATGTTTATATACTGTCATTTTTGCATTTTGTAGATTGAGAACAAGATTTCAATTCTAACGTGTTTACAAAAGGAAACAAACCAACACACATCATGCACATACGCAAGAAAAAATGAATGAATGAATAAATGAATAAATAAATAAATAAATAAATAATAAATAAATAAATAAATAAATAAATAAATAAATAAATAAATAAAAAAAATAAAAGACGTAACTTGACATAATTAATACTGCAGGTATACAGACTTACACCAACATATATGCATTAAAAAAAATAACACTGCTATATTATTTTTAACACTAGGACAAATTCTGTACGTACCTCCCAGCTGAGATTTGATCCACTCATCCGATGTCTTTCTACTGTTCCAGAAGGACGGGGCCCCGGGCTCATACGTATTGGAGCGTCGTAACTCGGGAGGGGCTTTCTCAAAAGTTTTCCTGTCCGAGTTCTTACTTTGTGGAGGGGCACACTGCGGGACGTCGTTCAGCTGAGCTAGGGGTTTAATTTTCTTATGTCCGGTGACCCTGTCCACGTCCCCACCGGCCGAGACGAACCCCGAGACCGGATCCACAATATTGTCATAGTCCCTGTAAGGCGCATTGGACCGGAAGTCGCCTTCATCATTCCAGCGTTTGAATCCGATATCCTTGGCAGGGAAGTCTTTAAAGGAGTCGACATCAGCCCTGCCGGTCAGGGCGGGGAATTTCATCTGTCGGATCCGCCTATGGTTTACTATTTGTTGCACGGTATTTCCACCAGCATTTGAATCTACTTGTAAATAAGACTGAAATGGTGGACGTGTTTTAAAATTGGAGTCGGCCAAGACAGGCCTTTCAACTATTGCTGTGGCCATTTTCACTTTTTATTATCCAGTAGTACGAAAGTTTAGAGTGACTATCACAAAATCTATAGGTTTAAAGTTCTACACGTCCGACATATTGTAAACTACCGTGTTACCCGTGGATACTCCGGAAACTTCCATATATGGAGGAAACCGGAAGGAGCAGGTGCCCGTTTAGAGATCGTTAAAATCCGTCATGCAAAGTTAATGAAAATGTCAATACATATAAAATATGATATAATTTTATGTTAAAATTTTTGTGTAAAGTTTTTATTATAATGGATAAGAAGCATTCAACTATTTTATTTATAATACACGAATTTATTTATCAAGATAGGGTCTACGAGAAATATTTCGACTCAACGAACACTATTATGAGTATTGTTCATTGTTGATTTTTGTTTTTCAGTTTATGGATAGGTTTTCTTTTTTAATATTTAACCATAAATGTCGTAAAAATCTTTTCAGGTGATGAATTTGAAGAAAAAATGCTAAGTTCATTTATCATAAACTCTCGACTATTTCTGTGTACGACTTGGTCGATAAACAAAAATGGCAGCTAAGAAGAGGCACCAAAATCAAAACTCCAATGCAAACACAGAAACGAGCAATTCCACGCGAAAGAAAACCACAAAAAGGAATGACAGCAAAGGAGAGCGTGGAAAATCAGGCGATCTTTTATATAAATTATTTATCGCTGCTTTAGGTTTGTGTTTTCTTATCGCATCATGGATTTTGTACACGTAATCCATTTTATAAACAAGGCTGGCTTAGCGTAGCTTCCTGTATGGGACTGTTATTATTTCTAAAACAGACAGTTCGGAAAAGTCCTGTAGCATTTTAATGATTTTATTATGTTTAGTTGATAAAGGACGAGGAAAACAAAATACATTAAAGTATGAAAAAATGGAAAATTGAAAATATTTTTAGAGTATTTCTCTTAATTTTTTTTTCTAAGACAAAAAAACTTTTGCATATTTTTTTTACAGGAACTTTAAAAAGTTGTAACTTAAAAAGAATGCTTCTATTTCATACATTGATTATTTAGATGAAATGCATGAAAAAGGTTGTTAAAAGTTTTGTTAATCATTTTTCTCTTTATTTTGCAGCCATTTCTGTAGGATATATGCATAGGTTAGTACAATTCTGTCGTCAAAGTTTTTTTTTTTTATTTCCTCTCAACTTCAAATATTTTAATTAAAAGCAGAGAAAAGAAATCATTAAGGAAATCATTTGTGAAAATGTATTAATTACATTAGGCCACACCAATTTATTTTCTTGGTCTTCGGATTTTTGACAGAAAAAATTGGGGCGAGCGAGCGATTTAAAAATTTTTAAAATTAAAAAGCTGAAACTTAAAAAAGTAGAAGCGGTGTAAAATGAAAAGAGGCGAGCGATAATATTTTATTTTTTAAAAACCTGTTTATTTCAATTCATAGTGATTCAAGTAGGAATCATACATCATGTAAATGTCCAATTCACAACATTTTATCTTTTACACCTCTTGGGCAGAATATCCCTCCCCAAGATCTAGGGTCTCTGTCAACAGTGACAAAGTTGTAATAAAGCTTGAATAACTGAATATTGTTCATAAAGAGCAGAAATATAAGGTTCTGTATCATCCAGAGGATTTTCAGTACTTCAGCAATGAACACACACAGGTGGAAGGTAGTGCTTTAAAGTAGTTGAAAAATAACTTTGCAGTTTGTGGCCTACTTCACTACTATTCCTTGATCCTCTGTGTCCTCTGGTACAAGGTATACCGATGATCCTCTTTTAAACGAATCAACAGCTCTTCCTACAAAAACTTTCAATAATGAAAAAGCAGTCTGTGTCTCACAATATATCAACCTTAAATACATTTAAGCTTGTAGGTATCTGAAACTGCAATTCAAACCATAAACGGGTAATAAAACATCCCTTCTACTTACCTTTTTTTCACTGTAGAGTGTAGACACATGAATGCAAGAATGAATTGGGCTTGTTGGTTTCATGTAAATGTATTTCAACAATCGAATCGGTGTCTTTCGAATAAACAGTAAACATATTTTTCAAACAGTTCGGAGAACGTTCCCCATGTAAAATTTGTAACAGTGTTTTTCATAATAAATCCTCCTTCCTGATCACTAATTTTTACCACGAGCACAGGCATTCTTGATATAATTTCTATGCTAAACTTCTTACTAGAATACTGACAATCCGGTGCCAAATATTTGTGATACGATCAATGTAATTCAGGAAAAGACACACGCGTTTTTGAAAACCTTGATTTTAAACGCAACCGTGACTTGGAATGAAAAAATAAAAGTTAGAGTCGAAAATGATGCGGAAAACGGAACAAAATATTGCGGATGCGGGAAATCTTTTTTAATATTATTTTTTGGAAAGTTATAAATTACGTGCGCGCGGGTCCGGCGACCAAGATATCAAATTGGTGTGGCCTTACAACAATTTTTCGTTGAGTTTCCCCACGGACGGTGAGTAAAAGAAGTGAGCAGATATGGGCATTCATCAGTGAAGTCTATTTTGGTTTCAATTTTCAGTGAGACACTTAGCTTATTTTCAACAATCTGTATACAAGAGGGAAAATATTTACTGTGTTTTAGTCATTTAAAAAGAATTGGTTTTATTTTCGTTATTTAATTTTTTCCTTTGCGTTGTAGGAACCATGTATATGGAATGTTTGAAAGAGATAAACATTTCTCACATCTGTCAAACCTGGAGAGAGAGCTGTCATTCAGGACCGAGATGGTAGGTCTGTAATGAATTGTGTGTGTACAAGGTCACAACTACATGTCTGACACAATAGCAGTTCTCCAATTCTGTATTATAATGAATTGTGTGTGTTCAAAGTCACAACTACATGTCTGAGACAATGGCAGTGCTCCAATACTGTAGATTCATTATATTTTTTGCGAGTACTTATTATCACAAGATGACTCTTTAACGTCAAATTGTGAGAATAATGATTTGCGAATGGACCGTTGATGAAGATAATTTACATGGATTTTAGCACCATAAAAATAAATGTGAGTAATTTTATTTCACAAGTGATCCTGTAATGATTTAGAATATCTTATCTTTAATATCATTCTTCATTAATTAATTGTTCACACATTATCTACACTTATACTATAAAGAAGTCGGTTCACTTTATGCATAAAATGGCCCTGTAGATATGCCAATTTATTGATCAACACTTGATTTTCTATTTGAAGTACTAAATTAAAATAGAGACTTGGTGCTTTCATATCCTATTAAAAAAATTCTTCTAAAAGTCCAGGTCTAGGAGAACTGGCTTTATGAAATTGCAATGTTCTTGAATTTTTAGGTAAACAGGCATAATTGAGTACTTTCAGTGAAGAAAAATAATATGAGCGCACTCTCTGATCTACAAAATAAAACATGTCCATTAATCCTCAGAAACAGTTCTATCATTTACTAGTAGCATATTTTAGATCAGAGGTTGCGCTCTATATAAAATATCAAAAAATAGCTTTAAAAATTGGCTGTTTTGTAGACTTTTTCAGAATATGAGAAAATTGACGCATTTCATGACGTCATAATGCATTGACTAGCCAGAAAATGACGTCATTTTTGATAGATATGCAGTCACCAAAGATCTCAGTGATATTTAATGCATTGTTAACTAAAACTATGCTGTTTCAGTTTTTCAGAAATTCATAGGGCCAAATAAGGCAAAAGTGAACCTTGTTCTTTTATCTGTATATTAATCGCCCCTCTTATCTAACCTCCTGCTGATCGTAATGACCTGTGTATTGACTCCTGATCTTAAGGATCTTATAAAGTGCTCCTGATCATCAGGAGCGGATCTTGGGTACTGGTATATATATAGCGCGACAGAATTTTAGAAAAATATTATATAGAGATTGTGATTGTTTTACTTGGATTTTATTTTGTGAATTATTTTTCCTGAATGTTTCTATTAGGTGATGTGCTGTGTAAATAAACTGTAGACTAGAATTTCGGCATCTATTTTCAAGATGAGGAACAAGGATTAATTCAATTTATTCATGCAAACTGAAATCATGAAATGTGTTGTAAGACTGCTCGTTGTGGCGCTACAATCCTTCTCATGAAATTACGCGATGATTAATTCCTCCTTATAATAAGGAATCTACAGTACATACTACTGCTGATAATATTCTTTCAAACAACTATCGAGCAGTTTAACTGGAAAAAACTAATATATATATATATCTCCTTGAAATTCAAGGAGATATATATATATATATTGGTTTTTTGATAATCAGTGTTTCCGCTAACTTTGAAAACCAAGGGTCATTATGACCCTTTGAATACATTTTTGGGAGTGAAAGAGAATTTTTGAGGGTCAAAATATATTCTAAGTTTGCTACCAGCTGCAATTCTTATTTCTATAATTTGACTTTCACATTTTGAAAAGGAAACAGAAAGTAAAATGTAATTGAACTTTTTTTATTTAAACAATTTACTGATTCTGCCATTTGTACGAGGGTTGTCCCGTAAAATCGTGGACAAGTTGTCTAGTTTGAAAAATAATCATCACTGCGTTCTGAAATTTTCACCACTTTTTAGTAGATAAATTATGAATATACATAGCAAATTTCAAATAGATATATGCATAGGTAAACAAATTATGATATTTTATTGTATGTACTGTATCGCCCTATGGCGCACGGATGATAACGTCAAAGTGTCTAAAACAGCGTCACGTTTCATCTTTGCTAAACTTAAAGTAGAATAAGCCCCACTTAAATTTAGAAATTTTATTGATTTACATATGTGAGTATCTATAACCAGTTAAGAAACCAATGTGGCACACTCATGCGATCTTCTGAATATCTATTAGCAAGTTACAGACAGTATTCTCACCATCATTTAACTAAAAGAGAATCTCACATCGACGGTCGACAGTGACAGCGTCCTTTGCTATTACAAATGGCAGTCTGTCCATATGTTTTGTACTATCTGGGGACTCAACCACGAAGACTTCACTAAGAAAACTTTCATTTCATTTATATACTAAAGATCTGGTGATATTTTTCATATTTTCTTTCTTCCGTATTCCTTTAAAGTCCCTTAAGGCGTCATTACAACATCCTAATCAATCTGAACTGCTCTCCGGTGCGCCGTGACGTCATAAAAAGTCGCCATTTTTCGTGTATTGTGTTTTTTACTTTCCCATTTCAATTGCTCGGGAAACTGCCAAAAATTAACCAAATGCCTTGAAATTTTTAAAAATACGACAGAATTGATTAAGGAATGGAATTAGGATAATTTTCATCCTAAGCTAATGTATTGAAAACTTTTATTACGAATCAATTCTTATGTCTTCTCTAATATAAACATGCTATTTTTACCGTGCGCCGTAGGACCATACCTTGTGCACATTCAAGCAGAATAAAATCTTTATTTTTGAATATATATTATCAAAAACATTATGAATCACTTAAATATGATGAATAAACATTTACTGAAAATTTCAGCTTAGTGCGCCCATTACTTTTCGAGAAAAACGCTTTGTCCACGATTTTATGGGACAACCCTCGTATATTGCAGAATACATCTATCAAAAAAAAAAGTATACTGTAGATCACTAAATTTTGGCGACACCATATTTTCGCGAGATTGTCATTGTCTCTTTGTAAGCGAGACATAATTTTCACGAATAGTTGTTATTCCTCTATATAATCGTAAGGAATACTTTTATACGTGAGAATTAAATTTACGCGAATGCATTGTCTCGCGTAATTACGCGAAAAAAATAAAGTTCTTGCGAATAAAAAGTGATTTACAGTATCTGAAAGTGGTTTGAGCATTTTGATGATGGGTTTATTAATGCTTTGAGCTTTGCTTACCTTTTTATTACCATCATTAGCTTTTTTAACAAAGCCAAGCTGAAATAAATATACCAATGTCAGAAGCCACATTTTTCATTTGGACTTCCGGTTTTGTTAAGAATTAGATAGGTTGTTTATAAAATTTGATAGATTGTTGACATTGAAATGCTAATTCCACTCACTGCCACTTTGAAATTAAAGCAATGATATTTTCCTAGAAAGTTGGAATGTAAATTAATAAACTGGTTACATCAAGGCAACAATTTGGAACTGGATTTTTAAAAAAATTGTTATCATATTTTTTCTGTGTCATGATAACCCTTTGGGTCATGTTTTAGGGAGTAAAAAGTATTTTTTTTTTTAGCTCACCTGAGCCGAAGGCTCAAGTGAGCTTTTCTGATCACATTTTGTCCGTCGTCCGTCCGTCCGTCCGTCCGTCTGTCTGTCTGTCTGTCCGTCTGTCCGTCTGTAAACTTTTCACATTTTCGACTTCTTCTCAAGAACCACTGGGCCAATTTTGACCAAACTTGGTACAAAGCATCCTTGGGTAAAGGGGAATTTAAATTGTTAAAATGGAGGGACATATCCCCTCGCAAGGGGAGATAATCAAGAAAAGAGAAAAATAGGGTTGGGTCATTAAAAAATCTTCTTCTCAAGAACCACTGGGCCAGAAAAGCTGAAACTTATGTGAAAGCATCCTAGGGTAGTGTAGATATTAAATTGTTCAAATCATGACCCCCGGGGGAAGGGTGGGGCCACAATGGGGAATCAAAGTTTTACATACAAATATATAGGAAAAATCTTTGAAAATCTTCTTCTCAAGAACTACTGGGCCAGAAAAGCTGAAACTTATGTGGAAGCATCCTGGGATAGTGTAGATTCTGAATTGTAAAAATCATGACCCCCGGGGGAAGGGCGGGGCCACAATGGGGAATCAAAGTTTTACATAGAAATATATAGGAAAAATCTTTGAAAATCTTCTCAAGAACTACTGGACCAGGAAAGCTGAAACTAATGTGAAAGCATCCTAGGGTAGTGTAGATATTAAATTGTTCAAATCATGACCCCCGGGGGAAGGGCGGGGCCACAATGGGGAATCAAAGTTTTACATAGAAATATATAGGAAAAATCTTTGAAAATCTTCTTCTCAAGAATTACTGGGCCAGAAAAGCTGAAACTTATGTGGAAGCATCCTGGGATAGTGTAGATTCTGAATTGTAAAAATCATGACCCCCGGGGGAAGGGCGGGCCACAATGGGGAATCAAAGTTTTACATAGAAATATATAGGAAAAATCTTTGAAAATCTTCTTCTCAAGAACCACCGGGCCAGAAAAGTTGAAACTTATGTGGAAGCATTCTTGGGTAATGTAGACTTTAAATTGTTCAAATCATGACCCCAAGGGGAAGGGTGGAGCCACAATGGGGGGAAGGGGAAGGGTGGAGCCACAATGGGGGGATCAAAGTTTTACATAAAAATGTATAGGAAAAATCTTTGAAAATCTTCTTCTCAAGAACCACTGGGCCAGAAAAGCTGAAACTTATTTGCACATGGAAGGATCCTGGGGTAGTTGATTTCAAAATGTCTTAATTATGATCAGTGGGGTAGGGTGGGGATACATAATGTATTACAAGGGGGAAATCTGGTAAAGAACAGAATGGTCAAAGCTTCTCAGGTGAGCGATGTGGCCCATGGGCCTCTTGTTTATGTAAACTATGCAGAAATATGTGATTACTGAAACACAAGTAATTTAATCTCCTTTCTAAAATTCTTTGTAGGGTCTTTATTTCTCCTACTTCAAAACCATCATAGAAGCTCCTACCTTCCTGGATGGATTGAATGAAATCATGTACGACAACATCACAGAATATCCTGATACTATCAACGTCCTAAAGAGGTTCAACCTTTATCCTGAGGTGGGGAATCATTATAAAGTTTGTTCAATCAGAAAACATTTGACTTAACCAATAGCCAATCACAGATCATTTGACTTAGCCAATAGTCAATCACAGAACATGTACCTTAACAAGTCACAAAACATGTATCTTAACCAATCACAGGATATGTATCTTAACCTATCACAGAGCATGTACCTTAACAAATCATAAAACATGTATCTGAACCAATCACAGGACATGTATCTGAACAATCATAAAACATGTATCTTAACCAATCAAAGAATGTGTATCTTAACCAATCACAAAACGTGTATTTTAACCAATCACAGAATGTGTATCTTTACCAATCACAGGGCATGTATCTTAATAACCAATCACAGAGTGTGTATCTGAACAAATCACAAAATGTGTATCTAAGCCAATCAACATGATCAAAAAATGTGTATCTGAACCAATCACAGAGTCTGTTTTTATACGTGCAGTGCCAGTATTATAACTTTTTAACAAATCAAAGAATCTGTTTTATGATCATCTTTCCATGTCAAGGGATTCACTCTAATTAAACACTTGGCTTAACTGATCAGGTATGAAGGGGTAAGAAATGCACACTTTTAATTAGCCTCATAAAAGTTTGCATGAGCCAATTAAAATCATTGTTTTATTTAACCTGAACCTAATTTATCTGAAAAATGTGCCAATTTAAAACCCAAGGAAAATTTCTATACCACTGAATAATCCAAGTAAAAGCTTGTCTTAGCTTTTGTTTCCAAAAGGCAACGGCTATGTTCGTTCTTCGGTGTAAATCGAAACACGTCACTGGTAGGAAATATTCATAATCACCGGACTGTCTGGGTACATATGGTATGCGAAAATCCAAATGCAAATGTTGTTGATTGTAAATCTGTAAAGCTTGGATCCACCTCTTTGCTTGCTTTCACTTCCGGAAGTAACTATTTCCCGGGGTTTTCCATTCTTGATCCAAGATCCGCCAACAGGTGCGCGTCACTCAGGTGTAACGAGTAGTTCTCACTATTCACCAATGCTCACAACATAATACATTGAATCGCACTGTTTAAATCCCGTGACGAATAAAAATAGCACACTGAACACTGGTTCGTCAGGAATTCGATCACAAACTGGGGGGCTCCAAATGTAAACCTTGGTTGTATATTGAAATAAAACAACAGGTTTCAAAGTTCAGCAGGTTATATTATTTCAAGTCCAATTCATTTCACATATGGTAATCAAGACAATTATTTATGGCCCTGCAAAATCAATGTACAAAACCTCATCAATGTACACAATAATCAAGTGTTTATATTATAATACAAAACACCAATCATAAAATAGTCTCTCACTAATAAATGCGTATCTGAACGCATTAACTTCAATATAGTTATAGTTTTACACTCATAAATTTAATTTATAAAGTGATCTCCACTGAACCTATTTAATTATGAAAGTTTAGCGATAAAATCAAACAATTATTTACACTTACATTTACAAATAATATTTAACAAACGACTTACCAAAATTATGGAATTTAGGCTCTCCAAATTATCTGGTAAATTTATCTAAGTGCTGTGCTGTTCTAAAAGAATTAAACATGCAAGTTTTAACTACTGGAAAATGCAGAAATCTCATCCTGAAACAATTCTCAAACTTTAAAGATAAAAAGCAAACAAAAAGTCAAACATACCATGACTGAAAATCCAAAGTCCAACAAAGTAAATTAAATATAGACACAACCTGCTGGAACCACAGCACCGGACAAGAATAACCAACACCCCAATAGATTCAAAAACCTGTCTATGGTCACTAGTCATGTGATATTACTAAACCAGTCGCTCAATTGAGTTTTGGCGGGAAAATAATTAATTTAACAAAATTGTAAAATAAATCAACACAAACACTTTTAATAACTTTGTAATTTTATATATTTGTAAAACTTTTATTTATCTACCTATATTTCATAATCGTAAACGCAAAAAAATAAAAACACAATTTCAAAGTTATATACACAAAATTCTGCTATGCTACATTATGTACAGAATTTATTACAATCTTCTCATATTATTGCTCATTCTCTGTTTCATTGGCTAACTTATTTGGTCAATAGCGTTCAAATATGTATCTCACAAGATAGCATGATACCCTAAAATAAATATGTAAAATACTGTACAAGTACATAATTTGGCATATTTGAAATTTAGCGCAATCAATGGATATGAAGTTGTTGGTGTAATCATGAATAAGTGATACTTAAATTATTTCTTAGCGGTATTCATAAATTAGCGCATCATTGTCTGCGCCAAAGCCGCTTAAAGTATGATGCCCGCTGTTTTAAGTACACGTACAGTAGTTAAGGAACTGTGGTTGGGACTACCAACCCACTTCATCAAATAACACTGATATTCAAAATAGCAGGGTCTGAGATAACCAAATTCAACTGTATGCAAAGTTTTCATTAATTAAAAAACTAACTTAAAAAAAAATGATCATGGTATTAAACCTGATAAATAATAAAGAAAAAATATAGTAACAGCAACAATATTGTATAGTGATTTCTTTTATATTAAGTTTGACAATCATGTTTTTACCCCATAAAATCTACTTGTACAATGTATCAAGGGTGTGAATTCTTGTAATATTTGAATGACCAATGGAAAAATACTCGTCCACACTTCATTTCACCTTTATATATAAACACAACACCTTAATATGCATTGTAGCGCACCGAGCAGGTTGACGCCAGGTTTATTGTATTGAATATATTCAAACATACAAACAAAGCAGTTCTGATATAACATTTTGCCAACAAACAAACAGGCAAAAACATATACACACATCGACTTTTATATTGATGCAATAGAAACTAAGCCTTAGAGCCTCCTCTGCCGCCCAGGAAAAACCATAGATAAAAAATATTTTGAAAAAACTATGGAAACCTGTGTATCCGCGGCAAATGCAGAGTAAGCGAAAAAATTGAGTGGCGGACCCTCACTCACGTTTAAAACATCCAAAAAGCTTATTCTTAATTTGAAAATTTTTTTTTTTTTTTTTTTATATATATATATAAATTCAACTATTGTATCTAAAAAAACAAATTTTAAAACACGACTTGCTCGGGAAAGCGTGCGCTAGAAAGTGAACCCTTACTAACCACCCGTATATACAATCGAACACGTTTTCTCAATTCTAACATTTCATTGGCTGAAACCTACATAGCAATTTTACGTTAGTAACACCACACTTTCGTATTCGTTTACATGTCGTCAGGACAATTATTTTTCGCTATACTTCGTAACGCGAAAAAATGTAAGTCCACACTTCATTTCACCTTTATATATAAACACAACACCTTAATATGCATTGTAGCGCACCGAGCAGGTTGACAATAGACATAACCAAAGAAAGGGAGAGAAAGGGACTAGAAAAAATATATATATAAAAATAACTTACAACAACAATTGTTTTGATACATGTAATCTTTTTTCTAAAGAGTCTTTGACATAAACATTTTTACTAGACATTGATTTCCAACGCCCGTGCCTTTGTAAACACCTTTCATTAACACCAACATTTGCAGCAGCAGTTGCACCCCCTGATCTGAGAGAATGGAGACCAATATTTAAATTTGGAGCTACCGTTTTTAAAAGAGTAACAATATTTTGCTTTGCTGCAGTATAACTAAGCTTCTTGTTTTTAAATATCAATTTTGAAAAACCGTTACTCCTGAAAGCGGGCTTAAAAAGAAAATGATCAGAACATAAATCAATTTCCGCCTCTTTTGTATAACGCAGAAACATAGCATATGGACAAGCACTTGTGATACCTTTTGCAATAAGTACTTCATTTCCATCTCTATATTGATCGTTTTTGCATTTTTCAATAAAAAGTTTTAAATAATTTTCTTCAACAATGATATTATTGCATTTCAGAGAACTCAGTTCATCAAATCTCAAAAAACCAGCAAAAGCTATCAAAATCATAGATAAATTTCTCAATAAAAGGACATCTGTACTGTCAGTATACAAATCACACAAATCTTGTAACATCTGACGGTCTACTGGATCTTTCCTGTGCACCGGCCTACCAGTTAAACGCTTTGCTGATTCTTGTAACGATTTCACAAAAGAATTTTCGGTAGGATCTGGATAACCACTAATTCCATGCATCCATTTAATCGAATAAATAGCACTATTCACTGTAGAATATGACGCACCAGAATCTAGCAAATAAGTAATATACAAAGCAACATGTACCGGCTGCGCTGGAATTTCACTTTGCTCATGCTCATTTATGAACTTCTTCCATCGTTGAAAACTATGTTTATAGGCCTTGTTGGTGCTGTCACTCTTCGATGATAAGAGATATCCACACATATGCTCACTAAAAGATCCCAACTTGCTGCTCAACAAAATGCCACTATCAGTAACTGCTTTGTTTACATGTGACTGCACTTCTAATCCTGGAAAAAAAACACTCAGTGCCATTAGAATATATTCGTAATCTTGCACACTTATTGTCAATTTTAAAATTGAATCCTCAATACCAACATCTTAAATTTCAATGGAAATTTTGCAAATACTGATTTGTTACTTTTGCCATGCGTTATTAATTTTTCATCAGGTAAATAGTCATAAAATTTTACAAAATGTTTGAAAACGTTTCCCTCAAATATCAAAGGCCAAAATGGAGATGATTTCCATTCTGGAATAATCAACGTACCTGAGGCCTTCTCCGCTACCATTTTGTTAATAACTCTAGGTATAAAAATGGGCGGGGGAACTAACCAATTATTTTCACTTACCCATACCTGTGTAAAAGCATCAATTGCCTCTGTACCAGGACACCAATATTTTGAATTAAATCTTTCACATTTTTTATTGTAATGAGTTGAAAATCTATCAACAGTATGAACTCCCCACAATTTCTCATAAATGTCAAATACCTCATCCCTAACTGACCAATCGTCCATGTCAGTTACTCGGCTCAAAAAATCTGCCCTTTTGTTTTCATTTCTAGGCTTCCATACATTGCAAACCCGAACACTGTTTTCACAGCAAGTGTCAAATATTTGATTTGCAATAATTTGTAAATATGGCTTTTTGCTCCCAACTTGCATAATTTTTGAAACGTTTTTACAGTCCGAAATTACTTTTAACTTTGAATTTTCAATGATATTGACTTTACTTTTCATAACCCTTTTAACAGTTTCAAGTTCTCTCCATGTTGAACTCTGTATTGTTTCTTCTTCTGTCCAATTTCCAACTACACTACCCATAAAAACATTTTCATCTCTTTCATTCAAACTTTCAAAATAACCACCAAAGCCTACATCTGAGGCATCGCAATATAAATACAAATGGCATACATCCGATGCGCTTACCAAATCAATTGAACAACCATTTTCATTCAATGTTGACACATTTCTCCGCCAAAATTCAATTTCTTTCAAAGCTTCCGTACTTATTTTTACCTGAGCTTCCCAGCTAGCTTTGCTTGATATACAGTAATATAAATATCTTGTTTTCATTCTCACTATATCACCGAAAACCACTTTCATGGATATTACTTGACCAACAATTTTAGCCAAAAATTTTACATGAAAATAAAGTACATTTTTCTGTACCTCACAATGTAAAGCGTCTAAGCAAGAATTTAAACGTTGAATTCTATCACCACTGATGTAAACTTGACCTTTTTCTGTATTCCACTGCAAACCTAACCATAAACAATTTTGACTTGGAACCCAGTTACATTTTTCTTCTGCAAACAAGAAACCCAAATTTTGAAAAAGATTCTTTATTGAAATACTTGCCTTTGATGCCTCATCAAAATTTCTGCCTGCAGCTATACCGTCATCTAAATATGTTATAATCTTTGTACCTTCTGACCTTAAACATTTCACAGGTTCTCTAAGAACTTTAGAAAATATGTACCCTGCTGTTGAAATGCCAAAAGGTAGTACATTAAAAACAAAATAAGACACTTTTCCATTTTCTTTCCATGAAAACCCCAAATATTGTCGATGTTCCTCGCATATTTCTAAATGGTGATAAGCTGATTTTAGGTCAAAAGTAAACATGAAATCTCCAATCTTAAGCATTTCTTTTGCTGTTATAGCATCTTCGTATCTAAACTTAAATTTGTGTAAATGAGGATTAATATGCCTACAATCAAGCACTAACCTTGGCTTACCGCTTTTGTTTTTAGCCACAGTCAAAGGATTTACAACTGTAGGTTTTTCAGATACTCGTGACACGCACCCTTTTTCTACCAAATTTTTGATCTCACCTGTAACGAAATCTGGTTCATCTCTCGCCGACCTATTGTTGTTTAATTCAACAGCCACAGGATTAGTTTTGAATGGAATTCTATAACCTGACTTTATAACGTCTAAAATTGTTTTACCTGCTCCTATTTTCTCCCACTCGTCATATTGTGATCTTAAGCGACCAACTGGAGATTTTTTATTTTTCATATCAACAAAATGTGCAAAATTTGAATTAGATAAAAAATTATCTAAGTTTTCACTTATCTTGTTTGTCTTGTCATCTTTCTTTGTGCAATCTCGGCTCCAGTGCCCTTTTGCACCACAGTCGAAACATCTGCCAGGTTTTCCACTGCCTGTTGACTTCTCGTCAGTCTCCATGCGAGTAACAGTTGCCGGTTTCTTTTGATAAGGCTCGAATCTAGATCTCTTCTTCCCGTTGAAAACTTTTCTCTCTGCCCTCATCTGCGCTCTGTACATCTTTTTCTCATCGTCTGAATCGTCAGCTATCGGATTGGCTTGATATTCTTGAACCACTCTCCAACCAAGCTGCGACGAATCAGCTAACTTAATGACCTTTTGGCGACTTTTAACCAACTCAATACCTTCATTTATGCTGCTTTTGGCTAAATCTACACCGTCGTCGCTGTTCAAATGTTCCCTGGCCTCCTTCAATTTAGTTAGCACTTTTGCCTCATGTTTGTATTGATTCTCGTTTCCTTTTTTCCGGAAAACATAGTGTTCATTAAGATTTTCTTCTATTTTACTAATCTGGGAAGTTGAAATTTGCTGAATATTCTGTTGAAAAGCTGTCAGTCGACTGTCCATCATGTCTTTTAAATTGTCCAGCAATTCCGACTGCTGACGCGAAACAACTCTATTGACTTCTTCAGAAATTGCACCCTGAATCTGCCTGGCGTCCATTATTTTAAAACACGACTTGCTCGGGAAAGCGTGCGCTAGAAAGTGAACCCTTACTAACCACCCGTATATACAATCGAACACGTTTTCTCAATTCTAACATTTCATTGGCTGAAACCTACATAGCAATTTTACGTTAGTAACACCACACTTTCGTATTCGTTTACATGTCGTCAGGACAATTATTTTTCGCTATACTTCGTAACGCGAAAAAATGTAATTCTGCAGTTAAACTTGATTAAAATTTCTGATAACAACCATAGCTGTTAGACTGGACAGAATATTGACCTAGATCAATAAAATAAATTTTCTCACATCTTTAAGGTAGCCCTAGGTATAGGATACCGGTGGTATGATGCGGTTATGACATCCTTGAACAAGCCAACCAAAATGTGCTGGACAGTAAACAGAGGGGAGGGGATGTCCCCTGTACAGAGCTGTGAGGGTAAGTAGGGGATAGAGGTTGTATGGCTTGCAATTTATATCTATTTTTAGGTCATGGGGAACCATTCTAATTTTTTATAGAAGGTGTCTGATTTTTCAGTGGTTTCCATATATGTTTAGGTCTAGGAGAAACCCTCCTATTTTTATTGAGGCTGTCTGATTTCTCAATGGTTTCTTTCTATTTTTAGGTCTAGGGGAACCCTCCTATTTTTATGTCGAGGCTGTCTTCCTGCTTAACGGGTTGATGATGAGTGTGTTCTTTTTGTTTGGTGTGTATCTCAGGTAAGTAGTTTCCATATCTGTTCATCCACAGAAAAGTTAATGAGGAAAAATTAATTTTATTTTATGCATATATGTTAACTAAATAAATGTTTAGAAGTTTGGTTAAAGAAACTATTTTTAGCTCACCTGAGCCGAAGGCTCAAGTGAGCTTTTCTGATCACATTTTGTCCGTCGTCCGTCCGTCTGTCTGTCCGTCTGTAAACTTTTCACATTTTCGACTTCTTCTCAAGAACAACTGGGCCAATTTTGACCAAACTTGGTACAAAGCATCCTTGGGTGAAGGGGAATTTAAATTGTTAAAATGAAGGGACATATCCCCTCGCAAGGGGAGATAATCAAGAAAAGAGAAAAATAGGGTTGGGTCATTAAAAAATCTTCTTCTCAAGAACCACTGGGCCAGTAAAGCTGAAACTTATGTGGAAGCATCCTGGGGTAGTGTAGATTCTAAATTGTTCAAATCATGACCCCCGGGGGAAGGGCGGGGCCACAATGGGGAATCAAAGTTTTATATAGAAACATATAGGAAAAATCTTTGAAAATCTTCTTCTCAAGAACCACTGGGCCAGAAAAGCTGAAACTTATGTGAAAGCATCCTGGTATAGTGTAGATTCTAAATTGTTCACATCATGACCCCCGGGAGAAGGGCGGGGCCACAGTGGGGAATCCAAGTTTTACATAGAAATATATAGGAAAAATCTTTGAAAATCTTCTTCTCAAGAACCACTGGACCAGAAAAGCTGAAACTTATGTGGAAACATCCTGGTGTAGTGTAGATTCTAAATTGTTCAAATCATGACCCCCGGGGGAAGGGCGGGGCCACAATGGGGTATCAAATTTTTACATAGAAATATATAGGAAAAATCTTTGAAAATCTTCTTCTCAAGAACCACTGGGCCAGAAAAGCTGAAACTTATGTGGAAGCATCCTGGTATAATTTAGATTCTAAATTGTTCAAATAATGACCCCCGGGGGAAGGGCGGGGCCACAATGGGGAATCAAAGTTTTACATAGAAATATATAGGAACAATCTTTGAAAATCTTTTTCTTAAGAACCACTGGGCCAGAAAAGCTGAAACTTATGTGGAAGCATTCTGGGGTAGTGTAGATTCTAAATTTTTCAAATCATGACCCCCGGGGGAAGGGCGGGGCCACAATTGAGAATCAAAGTTTTGCATAAAAATATATAGGAAAAATCTTTGAAAATCTTCTTCTCAAGAACCACTGGGCCAGAAAAGCTGAAACTTATGTGCACATGGAAGGATCCTGGGGTAGTGTAGATTTCAAAATGTCTAAATTATGATCAGTTGGGTAGGGTGGGGATGCATTATGTATTACAAGGAGGAAATCTGGTAAAGAACAGAATGGTCAAAGCTTCTCAGGTGAGCGATGTGGCCCATGGGCCTCTTGTTATTTTAGATTTATGTACATGCAGAATAATTTTGATGAAGAATAAATCTGAGTTTTCTCCCATATCTAGTAAACTGAACATATATATTAAATTATAAGTAGCGATAATGCTTTTTTTTTCAGTGGTAGTGTGTACGGGGGGATTCTGACTGTAGCGTCGTTTTTCTACAACCATGGGGAGGTAAGTGTACGAACAAGTAACCATAGCAACCGACACAGTCAAAGGTCACACGTAATAAATACTGTACATGCTAGGTTCATTTTTCCCCCATGTTATTTTTGCCCTTTCACACATGCAGAAATATTTGCCCTGTTTTAAATTTGTCCAGTCGTTGTTCTTTGTAAGTAATTATACCCTGTTCCTTGCTTTGAATTAGCCCATTTTGGAGTAGGGCCAACAAATGGGTGAAAATAAAACGGGGGGAGGGGGATTTCTCAGCATACAGCAGTTATTACTGATAAATAAGTACCATGTTATGTCAATTACTTGAGGCAATTCTTTTTCTGTTAATAGTGTACAAGAGTTCAATGGACTCCACCATTGAGAGAGAGCTTCGCATATCCATTCCTTATATTAGAGATGTTCTTAGTAACACATACTCTAAGGTAAGTTTAGCTTTGTGATGTTCTAAGTTATTCTTTCTCTAAAGTAGGGCTTAACATTGTGCATCCATTCTTTATATTAGAGATGTTCTTAGTTTCTCTTTCTCTAAAGTAAGGACTAGCTTTGTGTATTCATACCTTTTAATAGAAATGTTCAAAGTTACTCTTTCTCAGAGGTAAGAAAGAAGCACTATAATCAGAATGATTAAGGTACACAGAGTGACAGACACAAGTAGAAAAGAAAAAAAAGTTATTTCTGTTTTAATTTTGGCACAAAAACTTTAAGGCATTGGATCTTAGATATACATGTCATGTACACAGAGTTTAGAATATCATAGCCAGCATTGTTGACTACCCTTGGTTGTAAATGACCATAGATATATATATATATATATATATATATATATATATATATATATATATATATATATATATATATATATATTAAGTAGATGTAATGAGAGCCGTGTTTCACATCTACCTCTTGTTGTTAATCAAGATCTATATAGTTACACTAAATTTTTTTTTCTCTCTGTAGAACAAAGAAACCCTCCTACCTCCATAGTATAGGAATAGCCCTAGCTGTGGTCAGCTTTATGTTACCTTGGCAGGTCTGTATAAAGTATAGGAATAGATGTAGTCAGCTATATAGTGTAAGGATAGCCAAAGCTGTAGTCAGCTATATAGTGTAAGGATAGCCAAAGCTGTAGTCAGCTATATAGTGTAAGGATAGCCAAAGCTGTAGTCAGCTATGTAGTATAGGGATAGCCATAGCTGTAGTCAGCTTCATGTTGTTGTGGCAGGTTTGTATAGTTTTCAGTAAATACAGTTAAAACTTATAACATGACTGACAAAAAAGAAATCTTTAAATTTCAGACCGTTCCATTTATAATATTAATTTATAAAATGTTCAAATATTTAGTGAATTACTATCTAATTTTTTTTTTTAATTTTAAGGGGGCCGACTATAGTTTCCATTGCGCAATATTTCGCGCATCATAGTAAAATGAAGCGTATTTAGTGTTTTAATGCAACTTTTTTTAGCTTAATTATCAAAATTAAACAAAATTAAGAAATTATAGGTATAAAAGTGTAATTACAATTTTATATAACTGATTTTTAAACCGATTTTGCAATTGATAGGTAGGTTGACGTCGTTGCAGTGTGTTTTTGACGTTATGATAATCTGTAGCTCTTAAAGAAAGTGGTAATGGAAAATATTTTTAAAGAAAACGTAATAAACATACGCTCTTGAAATTTAAAACACAGACATTTGAGAATATCTCTAACATTTTTATTATGTTTTTATGTGAATCCATTGTCTACGTCATATTTTGTAATACTCTATAAAAATAGTAAAATTTGCTAATTTTTTTGCATTTTGAGATGCCCCCTCTGGTAACAAGACGGTAGAATTTTGTGTTTCTTACATATATTGTATAATATAGTATTACTCATCAAATATTATAGTTTGAACAAAATATCTATTGTAGTATTTGTATAATTTGCTTTAAAGTGCTAAAAATTGGCATTTCCCTATATAATCCTATAGTAAATGTACCTGTATTTTGAGATGGTCCCTCAAAAATACCTGGAGGGTAGATTTCCCCCAAACTTTGCATGTACACTGAAGTTAATGTAAGTTATATATGGTATAAAAATGAAGAGTTTCGCTATTGTAGTTTTCACACAATAAAACTATAGTCGGCCCCCTTAAATTATCTACTAACTACTAACTTTATTCTCAGGTATTTGGTAAGATAACCATGAAATATTTTATAGAGAAATGTAGCCTTTTCCTCTTATTTTTTTTTTGAAGTTTGCCCAGTTTGCCTTGATGACTCAGGGGGTTGCTGTGTTCTGTACATATGTCCTTGGCTACATTGGATCACACAAGGTCAAGGTCATAGTAACAGGGTTACTGGTATGTATTACTGACTTTCTATAACCAATTATCATTTAACCAATTAATTGATTTTAGTATCTAACAGGTTTAAAATATTATTATACACAACAGTTGACTTGTTTGTAAACACAATAAGTATTTTGTTTGAGAAGGATTTATTTGGCATCTGTGTCATCAGAGCACTGGCACGTAACATTAGCAATCAAAATGTGCATATTGAGAAATTTAAAGTTTTCAACCTTTAAAAGATTTTTAAACATGATAAAAAATCCTTTAAGCCTTGATTATTAGAAAAATATATAAGCATCCAAATTGTTCAAATTATGCCATCTTCCCAGGGGAGGTAAGTTGGGACCACTTATATATTTAAAATGTTCTATACAGAACTAAATTTTGCTTTTCTCTTGCAAAATCAAGAAATTTGGCCAATGGGCCTTTTATTTATAGTATACTTGTTAGTGGTAAAACAAAACATTACCTCATAGATAGATGAATTATGTTTTGATATTTTTTTCCTATAGAGTGGCCTACTGGTCAGTTAAGTCAGTTATTTTTGTGATGTTATTTATCTGATATTATTTTTTCTACAGACCGGACTACTGGTCAGTTATCTGCTCCTGTTTGGGAATGAAATGTTGCTGACCTCATTCTTCCTCTCATCTCTTATCAGTATCATCGTGAGTACATATATCTATATATCAGTATCATTGTGAGTACATATATTTATATAAGTCAGCATCATTATGAGTATATGTATTTATATACAGTCAAAAACTCTGTCATGAATAAGATACAGCCAATAGAATGGAACTTTGCTGAATGGCAAGTTTTGCTGAATGTTTCACTTATACTATTATTTCCTTTACTTTTATAACAGGTAATTGTGTCATTGGAACCATTCCTCAATATACTGAAGTTCAGAATAATTATTTGGGTAAGGAAGGAGGAATTAATTAAAATTTATAAATAATAAATATAAAACTTTATACTTTACAAAATGTTTTGCATTTCCATTAGTCTTCAATTTCTCAGCAAAAGAAAATATATTTGAAAAGAATTAAATTTATAATGATTTATAATGAAAATGATTGCTAATGTATCAACATGTATTTTTGATTACTGGTCTGTAAATTTGTGCACATTTTCTACATATTATACATGTACATCTATTTAAATATATGTTCTATTTTATAGGCAGTATATGATATTTTACTGTTATTAGTTACATCTTTTCTACTTTGTAGGCAGTTCAGGGTATTTTACTCTTATTAGGAACACTGGGCATTAAGTACCTCATCTCCAAGGCTCTCAATGTGACAGATGATGTGAGTAATGTAGAAATTTATTCCTTGTTTTGATTAACTGAATGACTGTGTTGTTGCAGTCCCTCTCGAGAATTATTACTCATATGTAGATGCCAGAACTTGCGATCGAGAGCTGCAAATTTTGTCCTATACTCAGCACTCAGAGCCATTGAGCAGTGAGGGATCTTTTTCGTGCCAGCACCTACTGTGACACGAGACCACAGTGGGATTCAAACCCGCATGTTCATGTTTGAAAGAATGATCATGGTTTTTTCCCCCTGATGATTATTTCTTTATAATAGTGATTATGTTAGTTTCATATAAATTATTAAATTGGACAAAAATTATCAAAAAAAAAAAATTAACTGATAAATTGATATTTATGTGTTTACATACAGGAACATACTCTATACAGGTTTTCTTAGCGGGTGTAAATTCTGGCATTTTGCCTGCTCTAAGGTATGCCAGTAATTTTGGTGTCATTTATTATTTATCAGTGACAGGGTTTAAGCTCTTCACAGATGGAAAATAATAAGAGTCCTGACTATTTAAGCGATTTAAATTTTTTATCAGAATATCATTAAAATGCCAAAATAAGCCAAAATTAGCAACCCGCTAAAATAACCGCTATACAGTATAGTTAGGAGAAATATTTAGAACCAAGTTTTCTAATTTTCATAACTCCATGATTCATGTATTTCTATGTTTACAGGAACATATAGGAGATATTTTTAGAAGTAAGTTTTCTGATTTCAACAACTTCCACACCATGCTTTACACCTGCGCTCCCGAGTTTGACTTCCTGGCAGCTGAGGTAAAATTCTATAAATACAATTCACTTTTAAATATAGAATAACGGAATCTTAGAAACAGCCAAAGTCGTTATTGCGGAAACAAACATCAATTTTAAGTGATGGTCCTAAATTCAGATTCAAACCTGTTATAAGTGTTAGTAGTAAATACAGATTCAAACATCGATTTTACTGTTAGTTGTGCAATTAATGTGGAATCAGACAGATGACGTATTATCCTGTTTAGTGTTGTCACGATGATCGATTTATAATCGATGATCGGTCGGAAAGGCTGTCGATTTTAGACAATCGATTCCTTTTAACAATCGATTAATCGGTATATTTCAGCACAATTCTTTTTTACAGTTTTCTCACTTTTATTTCAAGAACAGGCTCTTGATATCAAAATATATATCTTTCGAGAGTTGTCCTTTACTATTTTAAAATAGATGTATTTAAAATATGTTTTAAATAAATCAAAAGACAATGATATTTGTATTTCTAAACTGAAGAAACTTAACTACTTGTGTAAATGAAATATATTAATTTTCAGTATTTGGGGGAATTCACCGGTCATTTCATACGGAATCACAAGGAATTTGCAATATTAAATATCTTATAACAGTTTATAAAAATAATTCCATATACATTTTAGATGGTCATGTATATTTAAGCCTGATCTGTCAATGCTTACTTTCCCTAGGCCAAGTAATTCCTAATCATGCAAAAATCTGTATTACTGAAATTGTTAATCAAACTGCATATAATACTGTTTTTAGAATTTCAATCTGTACAATGCACTTTACTTACATTATTTAACAATACAATTCTAATCTTTATAAAATCTAATGCCTATTTTATGCAAAGAGTTACCACTTCGATTATTGGCCGATGATCAGTTGGTTAGGGTCAACCGATGCTACCGATTAATCGATTCTGATTTTCAACCGATTTGACAACACTAATCCTGTTGTTTACAGACTTACTGGAAATTATTGAAGACCATACTGCTCCCTTCTGTGATGGTCGTCGTTATAGTGGTCGCTGTCAAGGTGAGCTTTGTGTCTTTTCGCTCCTTCTTTGTGCTAAACGTTTTTTTGACTACAAGCCCACAGGGCAAGTGAAAGTACAAAATCTGGTAGCCCCCCAAAAATTTTACCAGCCCAACTTGAGTAATAACATATCAACAAATGGACTTTTAAGTTTTAATTAGTGCAATTGCATGAGCTGTCAGTTTGATCACTAAACATTCATAATCAGCTTTGTTTAACTTTGAAATTTGTCACCGGAAATATATCATAACTAACATTAACAGCAAAACTGAATGAAACTAAATCTTAATCTAATATTCTTATATAATAATTAATTTAAATTTCTGGATGATATTTTATATAACTTTTAAGCTTTTGCAACGAAATCTTATACCATAACTTCCAATGGCCCCACCCTTCTAAAAAGTGCCACCCCCAAATCACCAGTCTTATATAATGATGAAAAAGTTGTACTTTGAAAAATTGTTATGACAGATATGAGATTGACTTAATTTGATTAAATCAAGGTATTAACGAATTTGACTTAATATCTTGCTTAACATTGATCAAAATTTTAACTGCATGTGCCCAAAAATCTGGACACCATTTGTTAAAAAAAATACTTTTCACGAATGAAATAAATGAAGGATGTAAAAGTAATGGTTAAATATTCCTCATTCAATTATTTATTTTGACGAAAACTTTGCCAAATGTTATTACTGTATATTGTGTACAGTAATTTTCGGATTATAGGTCATATTTTTTTCTCAGATATCGACCAATATACGATTTCGACCTTTCTAAGGCTCAAGTTTACGAAAAATGCCCCAAAATCAATAAAATTTACGTCAATTTCAAAGCAAATCTGTGCCACTTTCTTAACTTTTTTCATTATTTTACGCAGAAAAATTAATGCCCAGGTAAACAATAAAATATTTATTCTATAGCTTTCTTACAAAATAAATTCCATTACATATCCGTTGATGACAAAGGAAAAAACTGTGCTTCATAAAAAAAATAATTCCTCAATGTGTTATCCATTGCCATCATGCGGTAGCCAGTTGTTGAAGTTAGGAAGTCGCTACCGTTTTTACTGTAAAACCCCAACCGTATCAAAATTTACATTACGGAAAAAATTTCAAGGTTTTACCATTTATTAGAAGATAAATTGAAATAGTATTAATTTTATTTATTGTGACAGTCTTATATTTATTTAAGTGTAAAATGAGTGAAATAAATTGTTGCCAGTCAATTCCTAAATTTAATTACCAAATAAACCGATAGTCATTACTATATATATTTTATTTAATTATAATACCGGTCAAACGAATTAGCGCTATACAAAGATTGGCTTCTAACAGAATTTTAATTGTCTCACAGATAAAAGGATTTACACTGTGTGTACACGCAAAGGTTTTAACACCTGTGTTGGTTTAATACCCGCAGGGCATGATTAGCAAATCCACGTGCCGTTATAATATTAGTGTCCAATTGCATTACACATCATTGAACAAACAAAGCCATGAAATTCATAATGACGGTCAAATTGTGAATGTACCGGTACTCTCAATTAAATATATAATTAAACTTATAGCGTAATATTATTTCAATTCTTTACTGTTGCTTTATATATACATTCAATGGTCTTTTGCGGGTTTTAGCAAATCCCTGAAGAACAAAACTGAAAATGGCGGACATCTAAGCGATTGTCGTCCACCGGTAAATAATGAATAAAATATATTAGGAATGTGTCCAAGTTGTTCTGAAATCAACTGATTATTCTTTGTTCTGGGTATTTCCCGAATTATAGCTGTAAAATAAGAACGTATTTACGTGTTATTTATGCCTCTGGTTTAACAACAGTATGAAACTACGGAGGCATTGAACAGGCACGTTGGAGAAAAATAAGTAGTAACACAATTCAACGAAGTTTACTACATTTTTTAAAAAACTTTATTTAAATGCTGTACTCATTAAAATACCTGTTTGTTTTCTTGATACGTTCATATCACGGAATAACCCCGGTAATTCTAGATGTTGATACGTTGTATCTGCGTAAGAATCTTTAGAAAACGGGAAACAAAGCCTCGTCCTATATAGTAAGTTCGTCCTATCTTAGAATTTTTCAAAAATTAAGGCTGAAAATGAGCCTTTCGACCTATATACCCCATCAACCTATGACCCGAAAATTACGGTAATTGCGTTAAATTCTAAACACGTCGACTTATGTATGTGTACAGTAATTAAGTTCCTCCCTTCTCTGTTTCAGTTGTTGAGGTTGGAATATAACGTGTGGAGACAGACATCTACAGAAGAGGGAGAGGAGGGGGACGACATTGTTCTGGAGGGAGAGCATCGGAGTAAACCACACGCTGAGGTCAGTCTCATTAATATATACATATACAGATATATGGTATAAGCGGAAATTTTTACGAGACACAAATTTAGCGATTTGTCCTTAAAAATTTATAATATATTTTTTTAGCGAAATGTAATTTTAGTGATTTTAAAAAGCTAACTAGAGGCTTTTACAAATAAAGCGCAATGAATTTTTAAAGAGATATTTAATTTAAGCGATCTAAGCACCCTCGCTAAATAATGCCAAAATTAAATCCTTGCAAAAAATTCTGCTTATACAACAGCTCTTGTGATATCGTTTTTTGTATCTCACTGTTAAGTGTGTTAGCCTGATAAATTAAAATAAAGTGGGGTCCTATATTATACAATTATTTAATGCCTGAGCAGTCAATATACCAGAAAATTTTTCCCGAGGTGAAAAGAACAGCGCAGTGTGTTAAATTTGCCGAGGCCAGCGGCCGAGGGCAATAAACACACTGATGCAACTGCATTTAAATTTTCTGTATTGACTGTTCAACATTAAATAATTGTTTTATTACCTAATTTTATTTTCCGTATAAAGTGTTCAAAATTGTATATTCAGTACATAAGGTTCCCGTACCATATTGTTAATTTTTACCTAGATACGGTGCATCTGTAATATTAATTAAAGATTGATTGTATAGACTATTGTTTACATTCCTCTCGAAAAATTTTCACTCTTATGGAGACGCCAAAACTTCCCAGTGGAGAGGGGCCTTTTTCATGCCAGCAGAGCACCTACTGCTACACGGGACCTCGGTTGTCAGGTCTCACCCGAAGGACCAGTCTCCACATCCCACAGTGTATTAATTAAAAGTAACTCTCATTAAATAAAAAATCATGCAATTTTTAAAACTGATGCAGAAAGATCGAATAAGATAATTGTTTACCATGTCTGTGCAGTGTTACAAACAACTAAATTCGAAACCCGGATCGTTTTTGACGAAATACGTCACCGGTCAATAGATTTTATTTACCGCTGTTATTTTGTTCTATTTACCGGTCAATGTTATTTTGTATTACCGGTGGCTGATATTTTGAAAACTGAAAACACATCCAGAATAGATGAAAATATTAAATCTCTAATAAAACAACAAAATTCAATTGATTAGGTAATAAAAAAATTTACAGTGTAAAACATCAGTTGTGAAGTACTAGAAAGCATGGGATAAAAAGATTTGCAGGTGGGTATGACTTTTGTCCAACTCGCCAAGGCTCAGAGATAAAAATCATGCAACTCGTTGGATAAAAATCATATCCAACTAAAAACCATGGGAGATCCTATATTTATCTAACTGTTTCTGTTTTCAGTACGTGTATCACCTGTTCCAGTTAGCTGCGTTCACTCTGATGGCGGTCATCATAATGAGGCTGAAGTTATTCTGGACGCCACACCTCTGTCTCATGACCTCATTACTGGCCTCCAGAAAGGTAACCATGTTTCATGGTATTTACAGTTTGAACTTGTTTAACTGATAATTACAATACTGTTTAAGACTTTTAATTAATGGCATGTTATTGATGAACTGTATGGACAGCTATTAAAATTTTACAGATGTTATTTTGTTTAACAGCTGTTCTTTTGAGTTTTACAGCTGTTATTTTGATTTATGGCTGTAATTTTGTTTTACAGCTGTTATTTTAATTTACAGCTGTTATTTTGTTTTACAGCTGTTCTTTTGATTTATGGCTGATATTTTGATTTATGGCTGTTGTTTTGTTTTACAGTTGTTATTTTGATTTACAGCTGTTTAATTTTGATTTATGGCTGTTATTTTGATTTACAGCTGTTATTTTGTTTTACAGCTTTTATTTTGAATTATGGCTATTATTTTGATTTACAGCTGTTTAATTTTGATTTATGGCTGTTATTTTGATTTACAGCTGTTATTTTGTTTTACAGCTGTTATTTTAATTTACAGCTGTTATTTTGTTTTACAGCTGTTCTTTTGATTTACGGCTGTTATTTTGATTTATGGCTGTTGTTTTGTTTTACAGCTGTTATTTTGATTTACAGCTGTTTAATTTTGATTTATGGCTGTTATTTTGATTTACAGCTGTTATTTTGTTTTACAGCTATTATTTTGTTTTACAGCTGTTATTTTGATTTACAGCTGTTATTTTGTTTTACAGCTATTATTTTGTTTTACAGCTGTTATTTTGATTTACAGCTGTTATTTTGATTTACGGCTGTTATTTTGTTTTACAGCTGTTGTTTTGTTTTACGGCTGTTATTTGGTTTTACAGCTGTTATTTTGATTTACGGCTGTTATTTTGTTTTACAGCTGTTATTTTGTTTTACAGCTGTTATTTTTTTTACGGCTGTTATTTTGTTTTACAGCTGTTATTTTGATACGGCTGTTATTTTGTTTTACATCTGTTATTTTGTTTTACAGCTATTTGGCTGGATAGGAGGGAAGGAGAAGCATTACGCCGTGGTAACCGTTCTCCTGGCCTGTATGACCATCGAGGGCGTCCAGAATATCACGCATCAGTGGAGCATCATGGGAGAGTACAGTAACTATCCGTTAGAAGAACTAGTGGAGTGGATCAAAGTCCAGACCCCTAAAAGTAGGTCACATTATACAGACCCCCTAAAAGTAGGTCACAATATCCATACCCCCCCCCCCACTTCCCTTCACTCAAATAAGGTCTATCTATCCTTACAGACACCCCTCCCAAAAAAAGAAAGAAAAAAATTAGGTCATTATATCCAGTCCCCCAAAAGTAGGACACAATTTTAAGGCCTAATAATATAGGTCACAGTATCTAAAAGTAGGTCACATTGTCCAGAATCAGAAAGAAGTTAAAGTTTCAAACACTAAATGTAGGTCCATACAATGAGGATCTAGTGGAGTGGATCGAAGAACAGACCACTTAAATACAGTATCCAAATAAAGAAGAGTAGGTCACAACATACAGATCCCTCAAAATAGGTCATACTGACAATGCCTACAATAGCATTTTTTTTAACCTTTTGTTTTTATTTATGGAGATGCACTATTCATTGTTCTACCCATGGTCTGATACTGAATTTTCTTCATATGATATAGAGGTTGTATCCTCTGGTTTAATATGACCGACAGTTGTAATAATGTTGTATTCTCTTTGTGATATAGAGTGATATAGAGGTTGTATCCTCTGGTTTAATATGACCGACAGTTGTAATAATGTTATAATGATAAATTCTCTTTGAGATCAGCATAACATTTATCTATAAAACAAAGCATAATTACAAGACTTTTTAACGCGCAAGAATGTTGTATTCTCTATGTTATATAGAGTGATATAGAGGTTGTATCCTCTGGTTTGAGTTCTGATAATGTTGTATTCTCTATGTGATATAGAGGCTGTTTTTGCTGGTCTAATATGACCTACACTTCTGATATTGATTCCCTATGTGATGTAGAGGCTGTATTTGCTGATCTAATATATTGTACAGTTGTGTGTATTTTCTTTGTTATATAGAAGCTGTATTCACTGGTCTAATATGACCTACACTTCTGATAATGTATTCTCTATATGATGTAGAGGCTGTATTTGCTGATCTAATATAATGTACAGTTGTGATGTATTCTCTATAATATAGAGGCTGTATCCTCTGGTCTAATATGACATACAGTTCTAATAATGTTGTATTTTGCTGATCTAATATAATGTACAGTTGTGATGTATTCTCTATGATATAGAGGCCGTATCCTCTGGTCTAATATGACCTACTGTTCTGATTGTGTTGTATTTTCTTTGTTATATAGAGGCTGTATTTGCTGGAGCTATGCCCACTATGGCGACCATTAAGCTGTGTACAGGAAGACCTATTGTAAACCATCCTCACTACGAAGATGCTGGACTCAGGTAAATAAAAAATTTAGAAGTCTTTAAAAATCAATGCAGCCATAATGAGAACGCTCCTAGTTTTAGTAGTACACAGTTTTAGTAGAACACAATGTTACTGCATGATGAAATGCTTCAAAGACAAAGAAATGTGAATTTCAAGTCTATATTCTAAATACAGTCATTTGAACCATCTATCTCTTGAACATTGGTTGTTGAAAGTCCCAGTTACTATTCCCTTTTTTTAAAACTGAATATCTGCATTTGTATCCATGTACATGATGTGAAGCCATCTATGAAATATTTTGTGCTTGCTCTATCTGGTCCAACTGGCTAAAAACAGCCCTAAACCCTTAATTTTTCTCATTCCTTAAACAAATTTCATGATTTTATTGATATCTTCCATTTTCAACAGATTTTGAAAATTTAGTATGATGTTGATAATTTCTACCCTAAGGGGAAAACAACATTCTCAACCTAACTACCCACTTGTTGTTGCTTCATTTTCATTTAGTCAGAAGGGGACAAACAGACATTTTAAAGATGGCTCAACTTCAAAGTTTTTTTTTCTTGGACCTCATCATGTATCAAGTCTGGAATGATGATGTTTTATGGGATGTCCATTTGATTCTGAAGGAAGGTGGGGGGGGGGGGGGGTACTGGCAATTTTTTTTAGGGTCAGATTATTTATTTTCATGTTGGTGAAGGAGAGATTATTTATTTCCTGTTCCTGTCCAGGACAATGTATTTATTTTCAGCATATTTAAACACAGATTATTTCCAAAATTTGCCTGCCCCATCCCCCTCCCCCGAATTAAATGGTCATCCTCTTACTGTGTTTTGCTATGATCCTGCTAATGTCTGTTTTACAGAGCGAGGACCATGAAGGTGTACTCCATGTTCAGTAAGAAACCCCTGTCTGAGGTCAAACAGAACTTACTGGATCTAAAAATAGACTTCGTCATCCTGGAAAACTCCTGGTGCCTCCGAAAACAAAAGTAAGTACATGTATTCATCGAAAAACAGGCCATGCAAAGTTAATTCCTTGGTTCTGAGGCCTTTTTTCATAAAATATGAGAGAGGGTGGCATTTTCTTTTTACTTTTTATGGCTGCACTAATATTGCATTAATATATTGCACTAATATTGTCTCTCAGAAAGCAGGCAAAAAAATGCTTTTTTTCATGCATTGAATTTTCCTAGTATTTTTTTTTGTAGTGCACACTCTGTCTCATAATGCAACTCATTTACATGTAGCTGATTGCTCAGTTAGAAAGTCACACCGGTGCATCAATTAGCATTTGAATGTTTGTATGTCAGATAAAATACTTTCCTCTGTTCATAATGAGAATGGCTGTCATTTAAGTCTCATTGTTTACCACCTGATTACTCTACATTTATCAGTACTCTCAGTACCTTGATTATGTATATGATGTTTACGTCATTGTTACAGAGAGGGCTGCGGCATGGCCGAGATCTGGGACATCGAGGATCCAGAAAACCGACACGAAACCGTCCAGGCGTGTACGAAGTTACGAGACCGTCCCGAGCCTCACTTCAGTCGCGTGTTCCGGAACGATGTGTACGATGTCCTCAAGATCTCAAAGTGGTAGAGCAGGGGAGGGAGACCAGATTAACTCTCATTGTGATATGTCTTTTACTAGTCCCTGATATTTTATATTTTTTCTCATAATAAGATCTTTTATAGGGCGTCTAAATGTATGTATTTGGGGATTTTTGGGAATGTGAAAGAGTGGGAGTGAATGTAATATGTATTTTCATATTTGAAACTCAAATTGCTTTATGAAAGATTATTTTTTTTCTTGCCAAAATGTGTTTTTTACATGCAGTATTACACATTGTTCTTTATTTGTATAGAAAGAAATTTTAGCAAGAGTTTACATGTTTGTTACTGTGTATGACAATTACACACACCTTTAGAAAAAAAAATAAAGATATAAAATTCTGATAGTCTTTTCACATGGTATTCCATTCTCTCCCCCCCCTCTCCCCTTTCTAAGAAAAATGTTTACAATAATTTTTTGGTACATCAAATATTGTTCCACATGAAAATTTTATTGTATTGCATAATATTTAAGCTGCCAAACAATTACATGGTCAGAAATCCCATTTGAAACCTCTTGTATGCTAGTAAAATATTTTTTTTTCAGGGTGTATAATAGTTGTAATTTGTTGTTCATGTCTGTTCTTTCACTAGAACTCCTTTTAACTTAAATTTTTATGTACTTTTCTCTGGATAACACAGCTTGGGTGTAAAAAGGACAGATTAGACAGAGAAGTTTGGAGTGTATGTTTTTTTTATTCTTCGTCCTTGTTCAGCTTTTTAATTTCCTTTTTAGTTTAAAACTTAGTTGTAAACATTATTGACTTTAGTTTGACTTTAGTTTGTTGTAAACATAAATTCCTTGTATGAGTGTTTGTTCTATCCATGATTTACTGTAGTTGAGAATTTAAAATATTATACAAGTAGCCCTTTATTTCTTTCTCTTTTTTTGGCTGTTGGACTTTGGGTTAATTTGATCATTATTACTTGCTTTTATTATCTACACGAGTCTGTGTTTGTAGGAGATGATCTGAGAAAAAATTGTGTGTTTATTAACAATTTGTGAGTACAATTACTATTATCATAAAATAATTTTTGTTTGCTTTATTTTATTATTATTTTTTTTAAGGTAAACATTTTTTAATACCATATATTATTTTTCTATCTTTTAGTAAATATAGGACAGAGAAAAGTGATGAAATGGCAAAGGTGTCAAAAGCACATTCCAGAGTGGGGGGGGGGATAGCAAACCAACAAGAAAAGTTCGAAACATTTTTTAATACCATATATTTATTTTTCTATCTTTTTTTGGTAAATATAGGACAGAGAAAAGTGATGAAATGGAAAAGGTGTCAAAAGCACATTCCAGAGTGTGTGTGTGTTGGGGGGTGGGGTTAAGAGCCATTCTCTGTAATGATTTGAAATTTTATATAGGAGCTGTGGCACGCATAGTCTCAGAATTTCTCCAAACTCTCTATGAGAAAAGGTATTGATACCCTGAACTGAAATCAGGGGGGATAGTTACCATGGCAACATGGGGTTAACATTTGCGTAGCAAACCAACAAGAAAAGTTCGGGGACTAAGCCCTAATCTTCAATGCTTAAATTACATGTATGTTTATCTTTGCAAAATAAGTTATGGGGACACAGCCCCCCACCCCCCACCCCCACCCACCACCACAGCCTGGGTTCTGACATCAGTGAATAGTTAGAAGCCTCTTTTAAGATATTTAACTATGCAAAGAAAAATTGTCTCAGAAGCAATTGTCAATGAACTTGAAGAAAGGTCATTAAGCTATTTCAAGGTAATTGATGAATTATTTATGGTAACAAAGCATTCAAAATAAAAATTTAATATTCATTGTTTTTATGAAGTCATACTTGAAAAATGAAAAGCAATTATAGGATGAAATGTCACCAAATAAAAGAAAAAAGATATCAAGGATCAGTTGATTTAATCTATAGAATTATTTATTAAAATTACCTTGCTTAAACTTGCATGATCCAGTGGAAAGCAGTAACAGGTTAAAATTATCCCAGCAGGTATTACATACTATTCCAAGTTTTGTCCTAAGTTTAGTTACCAACACTTTTTACCTGATTCATATAATGAAGGACCAGCATTTATTGACTGAGATGTTAAATTGTGATAATTTCTAGATGACTCACAAACCAGTTGAAGAAATGATTAATTGTAATCATTTATATATTATAAATACTAATAATCTGAAATCACAAACTTTAATATTTGTGATTAATCAAAAATATTGCTGCTTTATCATACATGTATTACATTTAATTTAATTCTGTATGTTCTGAATTTTGTTGTATGGGGTTTGAAAATAAAAGAAACCAATATATTGTTTTGTTGTGTTCTAAATTTCATTATAAATTTTGAAGTCTCTATACTTTTATGACATGTAAAAATACACTGTTTTTCAAAAAACATCCATTATATCGAATAACAAGAGGCTGGCGGGCCTTGTAGGTCACCTGAGTATTATGGAACAACTTCCCAACAATTAAATTTGGTTCGTGTTTTAAACTTATGAAATTCAAAATTTCGAAAGAGGCACCATTGCTCATCATAAATATACTCTTGGCGTGTTTTCTTGATAACTTTATACACAGGTAGATCAGAAGAACAAAGAAAATATGCATTTATATATACTGTATAATCAATATATAGTGCCCAACCCCACAGGAACCCCTTACCCCTGGGGCCACATAATTTCACAATTTTTGAAAAGGCGTCTTTGCTCATTATAAATGTTTTTAAAATACCAAAGAGTAGATTTTTAAAAGCATTAATTCATTTTCAGTATAAGATCATTAGACCCTCTTCCCCACATTACCTCTGACCCAGGTGCTTTGAAATTCACAATTTTGGAAGAGGCACCTTTCATCATGATAACTAGGTAGTAAGATAACCTGCTATATAATAAAAATCTTTACCAAGTATTCTTTCTTTTCTTGTTACTTGTTAAGATTACGGCATATATAGTCCAATAGCCCGCGGTAGTCCGACCTTTTAAACCATCACCAATACCTTTAATAGAGTAGAATTATTGAAAATCCTATATCAAACATTATTTCAAAGAAATTACCAAAAAAACCGCCAAAATCGACCCTAGTAAAAGTGTAACAATTAGCGAGAGAGTTGAAACAAAAACTTCAAATTTTCATTTCCCTGGGTCGAAAGGTCCAGCCCATAAGGGTGCGTGTGTGTGTGTTTTGTCTGTCTTCCATCTACTTGTTTGTCAACTATGACCTGCCAGAAAATAGCATTTCGAACATTACGGTCGCCGGGATGGTGGGTATGGGGGCTGTTTCAAAAGAAAATTGTAAGAATTTATACACTCAAAGGAAACAGATAATTTTCATTTGCTTAAATTTTCAAATTAAAAAGATTTTTATATTTGTTTAACATGTTTAAAGCAATTTATTAAGATATGACTTTTCTGTAAATCAAACAATTAAAACCAATCGCGTTTTATAGATATAAAAGAGGCAATTCGTCTGTAGAAACCTTAGCTTATTAGCTTAGATTATTAAATTTCAAATCGGTAATTTTTTTTTTATTTGAGCGTAAATATCATTCGGTAACATACATGATGTATATCTACAAGTTATATCGTATAATTATCTCAGACAGCTGATGTAGAACTTTAAATTATGCTCCCTTCTCTGTCTAATGATGTATTTACATGTTTACCAGCTGCAGTTATGCATGAGCGTACTATGCATGTATAATTTGAATATGTGCAGTATTTTCTAAATTTTATATCTTACTCTTATTTTCAGTTCTTATTTATCTACATACAACATATCAATCAAAATTGATGTTGTTACATGTAAGGCTCGTTTATGTACGGGTCGAAATAAAGTCACTGTACTGTTGTATTGCAAATGTCTTAAAACATAGGATAAACCAGCGACTTTGAGTATTTAGTAATCCATTCCGAGGTGTCTGATTTTATTGTTCAGTTATACATGTAACTATAACTGGAATCTGGTGTATCCTTTCTAGGTACATCGATACAGTTCTATTTTTTTCGAGGTAATTTTGGAGGAAGAAATGAGTGGTTTGCAATAAAGAGGCTCCATAAGAGACGTCGAAAACGATTTAACTGCATGACAAGAAAAAAGTCTCTCAAAGCAAACGATGTCAATTTTAAGTAGGTAAATTATTCAGTAAGATATTAATAAAATATAACATAGGCGTTGGAAGCGCGGGAGGGGGTGTTAGCCCCTCCCCCCAAACTTTTCTTTTTTGCAAAGATTTATATTATATAGACATTAACCTTTTTGTTGGTTAACCCCCCCCCCCCCTTTAATATCCTTCCGACGCGTACGCCTATGTATGAGCTTGAAGCGAAGCCTGTGGTGCTTGAACTATATAAATTTCATATAAAGTAAAAATAGACAATATAATCATTCTGAAAGTTTTGTTTCGTTTCGTTTCGGCAGGTTTCGTCTTGATTTCGTTTCGTTTCGGTAGGTTTCGTTTTGTTTCGGTAGATTTCGTTTCGTTTCGGCAGATTTCGTTTCGTTTCAGTTCGTTTCGTTTCCATTTCGTTTCGCACTTTACAGGTACCCTAAAAAGGGGAACAAAAAATCAAATTATCTGAGAAATAAAAATATTTAAAAGCTACAGTACCCGGCCATAAGTGAGTGATAATTTTATTTTTCCACTATATATATTTCATTGAAAAATGCATTTTTCTGAAATACTATTGGAATATTATTTGTTAATCATTTTTTATGACTAAAACACCATAAAATGCAGAATTCTTTGTAGTTTCTCTCCATATTATTTCAAAACAATTCTAACTCTAGGCATCACAATGAAATAACAGGTGAAGTACAAAATAAAAATTTTAAGACTTCAATTTGTTAAGAAATCATAGTAATTTGAGGTTAGAAATTTTTGCCTTGGCAATTTTAAAACTTGTTCTCAGTGATTTGAGTATCATATTTTGTTTCTCATTTCAAGACAAGAAAATTGGAATAATTCTGCATGATTCAGTGAAAAAATCATGAAAATTGAGCTAAAATTGACTTCACAATAATTTTTTTCAAAAATTGGATTTTCAATGAAAAATATAGCGTAAAAATGAAATTATGACTCACTTATGGCCACATACTGTACATAACCCGGTACTTTTGTAACCGGTTCTTGTAGAAAGTATAAACAAGTCGGTAATAGGGTTGGATTCGAATTTATTCCTTGGAGATTTTAACGTTGAATTATAGATGAAATAAATTAAGTTGAATAAAGTTGAATCAGAGTATCAACCCTAAAATAACAATAACAACATATAAACACATAGACAACATAAAGACAAGCACATTCACTTTACAACACAAAACGATTTCAATTTAAACACATAAAACATTCACATTAGGCCATTACTTTACATTTCATTCAAAACGCATTCAAAGGGCAATAACTCTTTGGGCGTATTTGATTTAAACACGAGCTACAACTCTCGAGTCGGATTTCTAAATCAAACACCTCGAAAACGACGCGCGTGTAGTGGAATTAGGTCACGAACATACTCTTCAATTTTACAAGAGTGAACAAGAACAAAGATGGCTGACAACATCGACAAGGGAGGGAAAGTGATGTGAGGCAGATGTTTGGTTGAGATTTTAGAAATAAATCAACATTTTAATAAGTAATTAAGGATATTGTCTAATATTTCAGAACCGGAGGCATAAAAATATTAATATACTTAAATTTCTGCCACATTACATTTGTTATTTATAGTGTTTAGATATAAGAAAATCAACAATAGATATTTGTCATTTCCTCCAATATCGTCCCATTCCTCACTTTTCCAAAAAAATCATAAATTTAAAGAAAAGCAAAACAACTTCCATTTTTAATGCACTCGAGTCGTGTTCTTGCCGTTTGATTACAA